>NC_056744.1:1062215678-1062515678 GCF_019279795.1 Protopterus annectens | reverse complement strand
TGAGACTGATTTCATTTAATAAAGAAGTTCACCATACAGGTATGAGTAACGATAGTTTTACACAGAATATTTTTAGAGAATATGCTGACATTTTCAAAGAGACGAGCTTGGTAACCTTCCAGTCACATATTCCATGAAGTCAAACCATGAAGTAAGTCCAGTTGTCAGATCAGCACTGAAGGTTCCAATAGCAATGCAGAGTAAAGTAAAAGCAGAACTAGACAGAATGGTGCATTTAAGTGTCCTTATTCCAGTAGAATAACCAACTGAATGGACATCCTCCATGGTCATAGCTCATATGAAAAGCTCCGATGATATTCGAATATGTATTGATCCAAGAGACTTAAACAAAGCACTTAAGTGTCCTCACCATCCAGTGTGCACAGTAGAGGCAGATGCTCTCATGCCAAATTCCACTGTTTTCTCAGTCCTAGATGCAAAAAGCTATTTTTGGCAAATTTTGCTGGATCACAAATCTTCATTGTTAACTACATTCAGTACACCTTCTGGTACCTAGAGATTTTTGAGAATGCCATTTGGAATCAATTCTGCCAATGAAGTCTTTCAACATGCGATGGAACAAATTTTTTCTGGTTATCCATGTGCTATTATATTAGATGACATTATTGTTGGAGGCAATGGTGAAGACGAATATGACAGAAATCTCAAGAAAGTTCTAGACCATGCTCATGAAGTAAATCTTAAACTGAATCCTCAGAAGTGTAAATTCAAGCTGAGAGAAGTTACTTAAGTGGGTCATTTGTTTACAAGTTCTGGCTTACAACCAGATCCATCTAAACAAGCAGCAATTCTTGACATGCCAGTTCCAGACAATGTCACATCTTTACAACATTTTCTAGGTATGGCCAACTATTTAGGAAAGTTCATCCCAGACTTGAGTGAGCTTTCCTCCCCACTATATGAGCTGACAGGCAAAAATGCAAACTGGTCCTGATTAGAACAACACCAAAGAGCATTTTATATTCTGAAGCAGAAAATTACCAGTCCACCCACATTGAGATATTATGATGTTCACAAACCTATAATTCTTTCTTGTGATGCTTCAAAGTATGGCCATAGTGCAACATGTCTTCAAGAAGGCATGCCAGTAGCCTATGTGTCAAGAACTTTAACCCAAACAGAGATGCATTATGCACAAATACAGAAAGAACTTTTGGCAGTAGTGTTTGCATGTTCAAAGTTCAATGACTGTATTTATGTCAGGCTGATCACCAAATGCTAATGACAATTTTGAAAAAAAACAAATGCATACTGCTCCAGCATGATTGCAACACATGATTCTAAAATTGTAAAAGAACAATTTTGTTATTGTTTACAAAAAGGGCGAACACTTGTACCTTGCTGATGCTTCATCACACACGCAGACAAACGACACAGCAGCATGAAAATGAAACAGCAGAATTTGAAGTCATGGAAGTCAGAAACTTTTCATCATCATGTCTTGATGAACTAACAAATCACACAGCTTCAGAGCCAATTCTCCAGAAGCTGCAAAATGTTATCAAGTCAAGGATGGCCAACAAGACAATCCAGTTTACCACTAGACATTCAGCAGTATTTTCCTTACCAACATGAGTTCATGATGGAAGATGGAATCATCACAAAGCTCCAAAAGTGGTAATTTCTAAAGCCATACAACAGGACTATATAAAAATTTTGCATTGCGGTCACACAGGTACTGATTCAACCAAAAGAAGGACAAGAGGCTTTGTATTTTGGCCATCTATGTCCAAAGATATAGAAAAGAAACTCTAGCATGTTCACTTTGTAACAGCACCATACTGTATCAACAAAAAAAAACACTTCAGCTACACCAGATTCTTGAATTACCATGGTCGACAGTTGTTACAGATATTTTCAAATAGAATGATCAACATTATTTTGTGTTAGTAGACTCTTATTCAAATTGGTTTGAAACTGACTGACTTTCTAACTTGATGTCCAGCACTGTAATTACAAAACTGAGGAGACATTTTTCTGTCCACGGTAGTCCACACAAAGTAATTTCTGGCAATGGTGCACAGTTTACAAGTCAGCAGTTCAAGAAATTTGTTGAGTCTTGGGACTTTGTTCATATTACCAGTAGTCCTGAGTATCCACAGTCCAATGGGTTAGCTGAACATGCAGCTCAGAGTGCAACACATTTGTTGGAGAAATGCAAGAAAGATGGTATGGGTCTTTTCCTTAACTCACTCATCTCAGAAACATTCCTCGAGGCAACTTGGTTGGTTCATCTGCTCAGAGATTGATGTCTAGGCAGACTAGTACAAGTTTACCAATCTGTAAACTATTGTTAGTACCAAATGCAAAGAACAACAGAGTGGTCAAGGCTCAACTTTCTAGAAAACTTCAGTCACAAAAAGTATACTATGATAAGACCAGTAAACCACTCAGACCATTACTACAAGGAGAAGTTGTGAGAATGCAAACATCTAAAGGATATGACCGAGTGGGAATTGTGAAGAATACTTGTGAAGAACTGAGATCTTACACCATACAATCTGATGGAATGGATTTCAGAAAAAATTGAAGACATGTTACCTGTCTCTGAACCAGTGATGCAGCAGATTGCCTGTGCCAATGACTCTGATTCACAGAGTGAATTTACACCTGTTCAAATTCAAAAAGACAGTGTGCTTTATTTAAATAATTTTGATATAGTCCCTGATGTTCCAGCTTTGAAAGAATCACCAGATACAGTACCCTACACCCCCTCACACCACCTGCTAATCATATATACAAACTCCCAGATCACACAATCCCCTAGGAAATGGAATATTCCCCTACCAGGAGATTATCAGTCTCACACACCTGTCAACCATCTGTCTGCATCACGCACACGGTGTCGACCAAACAGTTGTCGGCATTGTGTCCTTCTAATCAGGTGTCCAACACCCATTCACAATATGCCTCCTTATCCCTACCTCCCAAAGTTATCCACCTGTATAAATTCCTGATATGTGATTTTGGAAACAGAGAAGAAAAATGATCACAGTTATATATTCCAGCCTGTTCTACTAGACAGTACACTGCACCTACACAAGCTATAGTGATATGTGCATACTTATGAGGTATGCTTGTATGAAAAGTTAAAGAAATAATAACTACACTGACACTGTCACAGCCCCACAAAAGCCACAATGACTTACTGTGCATAGTACCTCTGAGGCTTAATTGTGAGGAAAATTAGAGAAATAATGACCAGACTTTCCCCAGTCTCACACAAGTTATAATGATTTCTGTGCACACCCCTGAGGTTTGATTGTGAGGAGAATTTAAGAAATAATCTCACTGTTCCCAGCCCCCACTATCAACATGCACATACAAGTTATCGCAACCTTCAGTGCACACTTCTGAGCAGGGCTGCTTGTAGAACAGGTGGATCCAGTGCAGAACCCCTCAATAAGCCTGTCTGTCAAACTCCACTTTTACAACCTGAGTTGCGGATGCTGCCAGCATTTAGATGTTCTGTAATGCATTTTATGTCTTACTTTTGAAAGATAATGACTTGTATTGTGTGGATCAGTGTAATTATGCACCTTGTAGTGTGTGAATCAGTGTAATAATGTAATAATGTAATAATGTACCTTGTAGTGTAATTATGCTCTGAATTTGGGGAAAAAGCTTGCTTGTTAAGCACTTTTCTGACATCAGAAAGGTGCTTATCAAGCTTTTATTAAGCATGTCTTAGTACTGTTAAGCTCTAGTCACAAAGTAATAGTAGTAGTGTAGTGCGATCCTGGAGTTAGTATATATAGTTGGGGGATGTGGGGAGTACAGCCACCTACAATGGGGGGTGTGGGGGCATAGCCCCTCACATACTTCATATATTTTAAACCATACACAGGAGCAGCCTTAGGTCAACTGGTGCCCTAGGCAAAAGGGCTCCATGGTGCCCCCACCACAACACCTGGTGCCCCCATCCTGGTCTACCTACACCAAATAAATACTGGGAAAGTGCCCCTGCTAGAGTGACACCCTAGGTAGCCGCCTTGTTGGCCTATGCCTAAGGCCGGCTATGACCATACACATGGATACTTATAACTGCAATAAATAACTCTTTGTAGAAAACAATATTTACCAAAACTAAATATATAGGGAATATGTATTGGGCTCAGCTCAGGGCTTTGTTTAGGATCTTAACTCTTCTTCACATTCTGTTTTTCTTGTAAAATTAAAACAAATTCTTCAGTTTCTGATTGCATCTACTGCAACATAAAGGTAATACACTTACATCAAACAAATTCAGTTATTTTCCCCTCAATCATCAGAGTCTGTCTCTGAGGGGACTGGAGTATTTATTCTGATTTTCCATTATAAGAATTTCCCTTTTCTTAAACCATTGCTAGAATAAATTAACATTTTCAGTGGGAAGAAAATGACATTCTAGCTTATTTGAAAAAATATTCCGATTTATTACACCTGGAATTTCTTCAGACTGTGTTTGCTCCTCCTGTACCTCCAGCTTTGTAGGATGCCTTTTATTAAAGCATGCAATATACCTGACAGCTAGCCTGCAACCCCTAAAATAACAACTAGACTGTGAGGTTCCTCAGTCTTATATATACTTATTTTCAAATCCCAGATCCGACCCTGCAGTGATTTATTTGTCAGATCTTTTTTATAGCTAAATGTCTAGTAAATGCTAATCCCTCTCCCTCTGACAAGGATGGAAAAGTTTTTGACAGATTTTGGAAAAGCGTATTTTCTTCTACTAGTCTTATTTTCAGAATTCTTAATAGTCAAGATCTCACGTTAAAGGTTTTGCTAGCATCTTTTGAAAATATGTGAAACATTACTTCCTCTTTTTATTCTTTCTGAGGCTAAATCCTCACTAAATGCTTATGACTCAGCTGATGCCTTCTCCAGAGCACCAGCTACTGGGTCTGTTATGACAAAATGTACATGGCTACTTTCTCCACTTAATAAGCAGGTTGCATTTGGATTATATGCTGTTGAGGCAATGAAAAAATTAGGTGAGAGAAGAAAAATGATTCAAGGTATGACTCACTTTCTTTTAGACTTCTTCCAAAAATTTCATCTCTGCTTCAGGATCCTTTTATAAATAGCAATTTAAGCAAACTCAGCAATCTTCAGGCAAGCAGACATTTAAGAGGAAAGTCCTACAAGTCTGACTGGCTACCTACAGCCCCTCACCCACACTGGAAGTCCTTACTTCTTCCCCGTTTTCTAGGTCTCCATTTCTGTCTTTCTTTGGCAACAGACCATTAAGAGTTCAATTGCTGTGGAAGTGCCTCCCTCCTTTTTATGGATTTTCTCATTCTCATCCAGATCAAACTGCTGTATTTCTCCCTGTCATTCAGCATCTGCTGGCTCAATGGTTTCTCACAGACAGGACCAACTCACACAACACAGGGGTTATTTGATACTCATATAGAATATACAAATGAAGAACACCAAATGCTGTGCGTTTGAAATTTTAATTCTGGTACCTCGGCCTTCGCCTTCTCCTGGAATACAGTTTACATAGCAAACACCACCCATTTTTAAAGAACATTTTAATTGAATTATTGATGCACCATCCCCTAATTATACAATTAGGCTCCCTTTATTACTGTTTCACAACACCTATCTAGCATCTTTCCCTCTATTACATGGATATAAACAGGTACCAGAATTAAAATTTCAAACGCACAGCATTTGGTGTTCTTCATTTGTATATTCTATATACTTGGATTTGTGAAGGAGTAGAAGAGTTGTGTTTTTTTTGGTTATTTGATACTCCCCAGATTAAAATGTCTTGAACAGACTGCCTGGATGATAGAATGTTAATACCTTTAAGCCACTTTTTTTTCTGAGATATGCAAAAAGTATTACAGATTTTTTTTAGCTGGTACTACAGTAAGAACCAAGACCTATGTAAGGCTAACACTTCTCTTGTTCTGAAATATTTGTGTGAGTCTTTATCCTCTGGCCATTCTTATTCCTCTACAAAGGTTCATCTTTAGGCCATTTCAGCATGTCTGTTCTCAGATCCTCTTCTTTCAATGCACTTTCATGTCCAGCAGTTTTTGAAAGGCAGTTTTACATATCTGTCCTCTTATAAAAGATATGGCATATTGATGAAATCATACTCTTGTTTAAAATAAACTAGCTATCATTCCATTTAAACCAGTTCTTCTGGCCGATATGAGGTTCTTATCATGGAAAACAGTGTTACTGATTGTGCTAAACTCTGCAAGAAGAATGTCTGAGTTGGAAGCTCTTATGGTGGGTCGCCTTATCTCATTTTCCTCTAAGATAAGATTTCCTTGAGAATCATTCCTTCATTTATGCCTAAAGTGATATCCATGTTTACGGTGAGCCAAGCTATGCAACTCCCTGTCTATCAAAACACAAAGTGAGGGAGAATGGAGCCTTCTTTCTCTGGATGACACAGACAAATCAGAGATTATCATGACAGGACTAGCGCCTTCAGAAATTCTGACTAGTTATTCATTTTTTTATGAAGGTAAGAAATAAGGACAACCAGTGTCAATATAGACAATTTCCAAATGATTGATGCATGCTATTTCCTTTTGTTATTCCCATCATAATAAGTCAGTTCCAGGCAAGGTCAAGGCACACTTTCATAGGGCCTTGGCTTTTCAGTGGCTCTTTAGAAAGGGGTAGACTCTAGAAGTTTTCTAGACAGCATTTTGGTACTCTGTATATACTTTTATGAAACACTACAAAGTAAACTCCTTTTCCAGGTTTAGAGCAGGTCTTGCTGGAATCATTCTCGAGAGGCTTCTTCCTCCAGAACATTATTAGTCATGGTATTCTGCCCACATAGGTAAGCCTATTGCGGCAGTGATTAAATGATGAACATAGAACAGTTATGCAAGTAAACTTATCATGACAGTAGATGTTTGAATGATCAGTGCTGCAGTATCCATCCTCTCCCTCTATCTCATTTATTTTGCATTATTTGTTGTGTAGGTGAGGACATAGATTTTTAGTTACCTAACATTGATGTCTATTAGGGCTCTAGCCTCCATCTTTCAGTTGGCATGAAACCTCTGTATGGCTTAACACCCAGACTGCTGATTTTCTCCAGCTGTGTTCAAGATGTCAACAGTTTGGGTGCATGGAAGATGCACTTAAGCTTTGGAAGCTGGCTGGTTATTATATCCTACACAGAATATAACCCATTTAGCTAAGACTATCGCAGCAGTAATCATTGAAACATCTAACGTTATGGCAAGTTTACTTACACAATATACTTTATCCTTTTTCCCCAGTGTCCTGTGATCTCAGATTTATTATATTTAGAGATGATGGGGAAGGGTGCAGTGCAAAATCAGTTATTTTAGTTTTCTGTTGAAGTAGATGGTGAGCAACTTTTATTTTCTTCAATTGAATAAGTCCATTGAAATGAAACTTTTGTTGGATAGCAAGCTACTCTCACAGTAATATGAGAAAAGATGCAAAACAGCAGAAGAGAAAAATTGTGGCTGTGGCTGAACATTGGATATAATTGCGCTAAATGACAAAAAGATGTTATAAAATAAGAAACATGTAAGTATCAGACTACAGAAATGCGAACCCAATGATACATCAGATATGTAGCACTGAATTACATAACTAGGTTAAAGCTACTGCATGCATCTAATAACTGTACTGTACTGTATTGGAAGTTTCCACCAACTTTGCTCATGTCAACTTTGCAAATAATGTGCTAGGTGTCTGAGATTTTTGCAGCACCTTCCTCATTTTCTTTAAAACATTTCTGATATTCCTTTATGAACTCGTTGATTCATAAAGGTCACCTGAGAATAGAAAGGAAAAAATCTTAGAAAATGCATCTCAAAACAAAGCTCCTTCCTTTTATAAGTAAATGGAACCAATTTGTACATGTGCAGTTGCTAAGGTAACCAAATAATCTGGACAGCATGTTTGAAGTGAACATATTTTTTTCTTTCTATTCTATATATCAGTCTTACTTTTGAAAGAAAAGCATTCTGTGCTGTGTGTGGAAGCTACATTTCTAATGTCCCTGATGTGGCCATGACACTGCTTCTTTTAATTTTTGTTTTGTTTCTCACATGAAAGTACATTTTCTGTAAGAACATTCCATTTTACAGCTTTAATAAGGGTCTTGAGTTAGTTAGACTTGTAGTTTTAGAAAGTTAGCCAAACAAAAGGGAAGATGGGTAGCTAGTTCCATAACTGTAGTTTCTAATGTGACTGACATAATCCTGTAGGATGATATAGGCCTCAAAGATACATTATATTTTTGTCACACTACCTGTAGATGAATTAGTAACATGTTATAACTTAGAAGGCACAGACCCTTCTAAGTCAAAACCTCATTCTATAACTTTAGGATTACACAGACTTTAAAAGTCCAATATATAGAATAGCATATGCACAACACTGGAAGGCTATAGTAGTGGTCCTGCAAAATGAAAAGAGACTAAAGAGGACGTCATAAACGTTAGTCCAATATGTTTGTGCAATTCATTTGTGAAGGTGTTTGCTAAACTGAAGGAGTGAATAGCTGGGGTGGAAAGGCCAGCAAAGGCTGGATACATGAAGGGAAGTTTACTATCAGATCACTAAAAACTGCTATTTAATTCTGTAGACTGCTTAGACATGGAGATGATGAAGGAGGGGAAGTGGTGTTATCTGATAGAGGAAAAAAGGGACTTAAAGTGCTGGGGAGCTCATGGGGGTGGTGCATTTATACATGGGCTAAGGGCTAAAGCCCTGGAAATAAGGAAAGAAATGAAGGTAGGAGTTTTGAGGATAGTTGTGCTCTAACAGTTGGTAAGGCAAAGACACCTACTTTGGGAGATACCCTGTGTCACCCAGCTTATCCTCAATAGTTATGGATATATTAATTAACTCACAAAATTAAACTATGCATGGCAATTTGGAAAGAGAAGGCAGACAGGAGTAGATTTAATCTTCTGGTTGGCATGTGTATGTTCCCCTTAGTTGGTGTCAAAGTGAATGCAGGGAACTGGTGATATTTTTGAGGACTTTGTGTAGTAGAAGGGCTAAGATTTCATATGTAGAAGTCAGTTGTGGTGTGTGTGGGGTTGAAAGAGAGAAATCAGAGAGTTTGCAGACTACAGGAAAGTCAAGTACTTTGGGGTGAACAAGTTTCCATCCATGGGGAAATTATGTAAAAGAAATGCAGAAAACATAGTTCGTTAGATTAGAGTATTTGGGGAGGTAAATTGTGGAGTTCTAAGAGGATGCACTGAAGTAATAATAGCTCGGATATTACCACCATTAGTTTTGCATGTCACCTAACAATGGGATGTTAAAGGAAATGCAGAGGATATGTGAAAGCTTTGTCTTCACAGAGAGTGAGGCTTAAAATATCAAAACACAGACTGTGGGCAGGTACGAGATTAGGTGAATATAGGATGCCAAATATTGGTAGATGTGCAGTGATAGTAAGAATGAATCACAAAATGAGAAGTACTGAAGTGTGGAGAAGAAATGGAAGCAGCGGGAGCAAAAGAAGCCTTTAGTGGAAAGAAAGGTACTTTTATAATGTGTAGATGACAAAAGAGAGGGACTTAAGACAATTCTAGGTTACTGCAGTGTGGTAGGGAAGCAAACCTAGTATGTTAGTACAAGACAGTAAATACTGAGAAGATGAATAATCAGAAGGCTGTTAAATTTTAAGACATTTTTTAAAAGAATCATGTTTCTGTTGGGGATTTGATAACACAAAAGAGAGTCTAGTTTAAGTGAGAACCATAGCTGGAATATGAGAGGATTAGCAGTTGGTATAGAAAGTGAGGGGGAGAGAGAAGAGAAAGAAATGGGAAAGAGGTATTAAGAATGGAATCTTGGATAGGAATAAGCAAGGGAAGGATATGGATTGATGTATCAGGAATGGGAAAGGGGGATGATGATTAGAAAAGAGAGTTGAGAAGAGTCAATGGATTTTAGATAAAAGAGAGTGATGTCTGTTGTGAAGACAACACACATATCAGGGAACATGGGAGGTATGCAAGGCTTTGGAGAAGGTAAATTGGCTGATTTGAAGAATGCTATTTCACAAGAGAAATAAGGCTCCAGTTAGATTTAAAGGTGCTGTTAAAGAAGAAACAGTTTGGGGGAACATATGTGGGGTACAAGTGGATCAGATGGGGTACACATAATTTACATAGCAGCAGTGAAGGAAGAACAGAGGTTTATGAGAGGAGCTCATTCAGATATGGTAGAATCTCTATGTTTATGAGGCTAATAAGGACTCATTTTGTTTCTAGGGTGGAGAGATGGGCAAGAAATGACAGACAGTGGACAGAGGAGGAATTAACGTATACTGTGGGGTGAGTTAAATGGAAGAAAGTAAAGCTATGAAAAAAGATATGAAAAGAGTTGAAAGTATGGAGTAGATGAGTGAGGAAATTACTGAGGGTTAGAGAGTGATGCAAAGTGAGGCTTCTGTTAGGAGGCTAATAAGGGATTCAGTAATGGTTAGGAAGAGTGGAGAGGAAGACAGCAGAGTTCTGAATGGAAAATGTGAGAAACGAAGAAGCAAGGGTTAATTTAGTTCAGTGATGAGGGGGAAATGAGTGAGAAAGGTAGATAGGATGATACTGAGTGTAAAGCATGCAAAATAGGGAATGGCTCAGAGGGGCGAAAGAGGATCATGAAAAGAGGAAAGGAAATGGTGCATGAAATGATGTTTACTTCTTCATTAAATGTTGTTTAATGATAACTTGTCAATGTTTTACTGATATATATGTGAATAAGTGGGAATAAATGACTACATGCATGACTGTGTGCTACAGACTGATTATGTTTTTGCAAAATATCAACGTCAATAAAGGTAATTAGGCAAAAAAAAATCATGGCAAGGATTCACTAATCCTCCGTGTAAGACTAACTAAGTCTTACTCGGAAACTGCAGTCTAAGAGTATGACGTCAGCGCATCATGCATATTCATGAGGGCGCGCTGACTCAACTCTAAGGCTAACATGGAGCATACATGAGTGCAGGGGGTATGTCAGACTGCTGAGCAGTCCAAATGTCCACGCCCCTGCAAGTGCCTAAACTGCAAATGTCAACTGAAATGAGCGAGTCTGCTCAAATGTTTACATACCCAACACTACACTCCCCCACATTCTAAATCCATGTACAAGTTTAAAATGTAAAGCTTTCCTTTTCTTTTTATTTATTTTTCCCGATATAGCTGCTCATAATTGAACATGTGTGCACGGGCTTGCCCATTGCTTAGCTACAGTTAACAGTGTAGACATCAAAGAGGATAATAAACTACTTATATGCAAATTAAGCCAAATAGCAATAGCATAGTGGTAGAGCCTTTGCACAAAGAGGAGGCATTCCCAGTTCGAGTCCCACTAATCCCCTTCCCATTTTCTGTAGGAAATCTATGCATAACAATAATTCCTGACATTTACCTTTTAAATTTTAGTAAAATGCATTGAAATGGCATATGTGGTAGTGAATGATATTATATATATATATATATATATATATATATATATATATATATATATACATATATATATATATATATATATATATATATATATATATATATATATATACATATATATATATATATATATATATATATATATATATGAAGGTGGAATGGTCATGCATACTGATAAATGCATAAGTAATGTATCTTAAGCAATGTGAAGCACTGCTAAGCAAAGTTTACTAGTAATAAGCACAGTTAAGTATAATTGCTCATAGCTTAGCACTGCTTTAACTAGTGCAATGGCTATGCGCGGAGCTGCGCATCGTGCCAACTAGTGCAAACAAAACATGTTTGCACGGAGCTGTGCACTGCGCTAACTAGCGCAGCGTTGGGCAACATTGGGCAATGTAGAGAAACGTCGAGCAATGTTGGGCAAAGTTGAGCAAAGTCGGCTAAACACAGCCACGCCTCCTAGCTGGTCTGGCCAGTAGTAAAATAAAAAGCAATGACAGGCCTCGAACCCAGGATACTGTGCACCATAATCACAGTACTAAACCACTAAGCCATGACAGCTTTACGTATGGATGCATTTCCAACACACTCATATATATCAATGAAAGTTTACCCATTGCTAAGCAGGTTTGCTTTTAGCTGAGATTTTTCAAAACCGGCCAATCACAAATAAGTGCAGGAAATGAGGCATATTTAAGCTCCATAGGCGGAAATAATTGCCATAACTGGTTGTAGCTCACATCTGCAGACAGTATGGCTGGTGTTGGAGAGGGCTCTCATTTTCAAGCACAATGGTGGGGCATTGTGGAGTCAAAAGTAATGGTTTGGCTCCTCGTCCATCATCATGATGCAAGACTCCTGCAGGGCCAGTTTCAAGGCACTGAGTACAAAGCGGAAGGCTGGAACTGTCTAGCACATGATCTCACCAGTGCCACAGGCGTCCCTCGGACTGGTGAGCAGGTCCGACACCACTACTCAGACCTGAAGAGAAGCAAGGAGGACCGACTGAACCAGTGGAAAAAAGGAGGCCGGTGAAATGGAAAATGCCCCACTACTGAGTATGTAGCCATGGAATGAAGTATGTAAGAATTGCTACTGTAGTCTATATTATCGATAGGTATGTCTCAATAACCCTTCATTTACTTCACAGCTGCAGGTGTCCGTGCTGCGAATCAGCAGCTTATGCAGATAGGCTGCTAAGGCTGCGCCACCAGGTAGTTTACTAATTATTCTGCATGTGTTGTCATATAAAAGAAGTGAGAGAGCCTGAAAAAGAGTGTTGTAACCCATTAATAAAGGTATAATAAGTCTTGAATAACTTCTCTGCATGTACTGTTATATAAAATAAGTGAGACAGCGTGAAAAGGTGTTGCAACCCATTAATAAAGGTATAATATGTCTTGAATAAAAGTCCTCTGCATGCACTGATATATCAAATAAATGAGGGAGCCACTAGAAAAGTGTGTAATATAATTAATAAAGGTATAATTCCTGGAGTGTGTCCATGTCACTTTCTTCGATATGTTGTTGAACCCTTGCATTATAAAAATAGTACTGTTGTATTAAGTGCAGTCAACCCACACATGGGTAGGCCCATATAAATTGGATGAAGGGAGTGTCAGTAGCTGTTAAGCATAAATACAGTCCTCAACTGTCGTCTCATAGCTGGCATGTACAGGTTAATCTGGCACATGAGTAGCTTGATATTGTGTTCCCCAGAAATATCAGTGTGCTGCTAGAAATGTAGGGGGCTGTCAGAATATACCTGATAATGTCACCTGAACACACCCAGATATGTAGATATATAAATATAAATGAAATATATAAATATGTAACAGTAACATCTGCATCCTGGACAGTTTGTATGTCAGATACAGGTCAGGTATATCAAGAACTAGCAAAACCCATTTCACAATTTAATAGACATTGCCTAGTGTCATAATACATGTAGGGGATATATAACTGCAGTCAATAGGAATGTAGTGTAAACTATAAGTATATATAAGTTGTTAATGGAGGTATCTTTTTACACCCTATGTGCATAAACAATGCAATTCCACACCTCAATGGGTATGTCTAATCTCATAACATTTGTTTGGACACATGTCTTATTGGTTTATAAATATCTGCATTTACTTTGATGCATGTGCCCTGTTCACATACCACAATCTTGGTGGCCTGTTGCCACCAATCAATCCTGCATGCTGTTGGAATGTCCACTGTTGTTTTATATATGCATGTGTTATGCTTGCTGTTCAGCTGTTGGAACTCTGGTGTGTTGGGTTAATGGGAATACTACCATATGCTGTTACAACTAAATTGGAATGCTGTTGGCTATTACTAACCCATATTGTCACTAAATCCTCTTAAACATAGAACGTATGGGAAGGCCGGTCCCAGCGGACCCACCTGTCCCACCTCAGCTGGCAATGGCACCTGGCACCAGCAGGTTCGGTGCACAGTCCGGGACCGCCTCCTCCATTGGTCCTGTGTCACCTTTGGGTGGAAGTGCTGCAGGGGATGGGACTCGACCCGCCCCCCATGCAAGCGTGGCTAGAGGAGGGTCACCTATCACACTCAGAACAATCTGGGCTGTGGTGCGTAGGGAGATCGAGCGTTCAGTCGCTGATCCTCTACACCAGCTCGAGGCAAGAGTGGAGTGACTCACAGGTGAGCCTGCCCCTCCTATGCAGCCCCCAGCACAGCCACCTTCTGGGCTGTGAAGGTGCAGTGGTGACTGCCCATGGGTGGGGATCTCAGTTCCACTGTTGCCATCTGTGGGCTCATGGGCTTGCAATTTCCAAACATCCTTCCGTCAATGGTGTTCACCCACCCCATGTGTCATATTCCACCCCTGTATGCATCTTGTCTGTCTTGTCTGTTTACCTACCCAACCTACCTCCCAAAATATACCTACTTCCCCTACCCCACATTCCACTCTCACCTGAAAAAAAAAGGGCAATCTGCTCCCACAAAAAAAATTACGCCCCATAAATAGCTGCCCATTTTGCACACATGTCAGCTGAACACATAAACTGAAATTTAATTGGCAGTACAACATACTTATTTGTCCTCACCCCTCTCTCAGGGGTGGACGGTTTCAAATGTCCCTCCAAATTACTAGTATATGCACAGCTGTTGCTGTTAAAGAAATGGGCAGCTATGGACCTTCCCTACACCTGTCCTGCACATCCCTAGCTGTTTTCTCTACTGTCTTTCCCTCTTTGTGCCCCTTCTTCACCACTGTCCTATCTCCCCATTTTCTTTTCTTTCAAAGAAATGAGTGCGGGGTTAGTGGGAGTAAGCACTATTAAACAGTAGTTAGTGGGTTTGCGCGAGTGTGCGCTTGTGTGCGCTTAGCTAAGTATTGCTAAGCGTCTCACAACCCCGCGCAAACCCGCTTATAACTGCTTAAAAGTGCCTTGGTCACCCTGCATATGAGGGGCCTTGTCTTGCTCAGCAGCAAAATAAAACACCACTGTCAGTCTCAAACCCCGGACCTTGTACACACTAGACTGCATGAAGTACCACTAAGCCACAGTAGATATACTGCAGGTTGCTGCTGAAATATATATATATATCATGCATCAGAATGAGTGAATGCAAAGGAAAGATAGGAATGCCATAACACAAAACCTGTTCTATGGAACTTTACCAGCAGTTGTTGTGGGATTACATTATATGACTGTGTTAACAGAACCATCCATTTTAACAGTAAATAATGTTACAGCAGCACTTTACAACCCCCGCACAGTATCATAGTAGGACAATCCCCACCCAAATGTACAAATTACCTGTGTGTTCAAGTTCCAGCAAGGATGTAGGTAGGCATACTCAGTACTGGAATTGTCCAGTTTTCATGAGCATCCTGTGCTAATGTCAACAACAAAAAAAAAAACACAAACTGTGCAGAAGTGAGTACATTAATATCCACAATATAGCAGTTCACAAACAGTTTGTGTGCCAAATGAAGACATCTCAATAACTATGTATGTATGTCAGCTAATTGTATAAGTAGAAAAGAAACTACATACTCCCATGTATCTTGTGTTAGCATTTGTAGGGGTGAGTACAATTCTACACTGACAACTGTGTACTGGAATTGGCAACATTCAGGTCTGAGTACAAAATTCAAATCACTGGCTACACCCCTAGCATCAGATACAAGAAGTATACCAACCTTCTGACTTACACAACGGTGTCCACAGCAAACAAGCATGGTCCCCACTTTGGAAAGCTGAAACGGCTATGCCTACCTGACTTAGCAATTTATAGCATTTGGTTGCTATGACAGTGAGTACTTCAAGTACCACACAGCAGGCTGCATGCAATTGCTAAATGGTGGCCAACAATTGGTGCAGAGGCCATCACATGAACATGTGTAGATACCTATAAAAGCAGGCTGTACTTGCTGTCCACACATGCAATCATTTCATTGCAGGTACAGAGAGAGAGAGAGAGAGAGAGAAAGAGACAGCGTTACAGAGTGACACAGAGAAACAGAGAGACACACAGACCACAGCAACAGCAACAGGAAACAAAAAAGATATAACAGAAAATATATTGAAAAAAATATATATTGAAAAAATTATATTGAAAAAATATACTGAAAAAAATATATATATTGCAAAAAAATATATATATTGAAAAAAAATAATATATTGAAAAAAAATAATATATTAAAAAATATATTGAAAAAATATATTGAAAAAATATGTATTGAAATATATATATATATATATATATATATATATATATATATATATATATACTGAAAAAAATAATATATTGAAAAAAATAATATATTGAAAAAAATAATAATTTATTGAAAAAAAAAAGACAAAACAAAGTGTGCAAAACACACGGAACTGACTACTACAAACACATACAAAGGAAAGGTATGTAACAGATATGTATTTACTGGCATGTAGTAGATGTCTTTGAAGAGTACGCTACATAGTTTGAATCATCCATATGTGGCAGCAGTACGTATCTATGCACAGATGCCCTGGATAACTACTGCCATGGAGAAATCAGTGTGTAGCTGTGTGCAGTGGGATATGACTGTGACATATGTAGTTCAGCATTAAATGTCAAACATCTGCTCCATGTTATCTGTGTTCTGTACAGTAGTGTATACAATGTCTGTTTGGGGGAGTAGCGCATACAGTTATGCAAACATGGATGTGACAGAGTAACAAATGCATGATAGTCATATTAACGTGTAGCTTAGCATTGGCAACAGCTGTACCAGGCTAGTATGTTAATCTAGCATTTGCAGCTATAGATACACCCTCTAATATTACTGTGTGCTCACGTGTGACACCTGTTCATGTTGCAGCAAGGCCCAACAGGTAAGCCGTGAGGTACATGGACTTACAACAGTGTGGCCCTTGTGTGTGTATGGCACACACATACGGAGAGATCTGTCTGTGTCAGATATATTAGCATCTGTACATGTGCATAGAGCAAGGGACATACTGCAACTGTTTGTGAAAGGTGGATATGTTGAAGGTTGTTATGTGCATATTTCTATGTAGGTTGTAGTGTGTAGCAAACCAGACAGCATACAGTGCTGGTATATGACATGTGGTGGTTAAACACTGTGGGTATGATTCGTCAGGTTTGCAGTGTTGCAGCCAGTGAGGCGTGCTAAAGCTACATGGGCTGAGAACACCCTCAATGCATTCCGCACAACACTGTGCAATATTATGACATAACTGTATACCTCACAACCTTTGCATACTTGATATTCCCACCATGAAAGGTGGACTATATATGCGCCTATATGTATATCTATATGTACACCAATGGATGTTTATATGTATGTGTATATATATATATATATATATATATATATATATATATATATATATATCCACAGAGAGAGGGAGAGAGAGAGACAGGGTCATATTTACTGCAACAGATGCCTGGTGACAAAGCCATGGATTCAAGCTCAATGTTGACACTGCATTGGCATCTCTCCTTGCAAAAACTCAGTACCCATTAACTACCACATAGGTGGTAGTCTACTTAACACCAAAGGTGTGATAAGAGACAATGGGACACAGGTGGACAATAGTCTCCCCTTTGATAGTCACAGTGCCACACTAGTCATGTAATCTGTCTACGTGGCACTCATCATCACAAAAGGTGTGTCACCCAGGGAAATATAGGTCAGTGTTCCCCTCTACTCCACACACATAAAACCCATTATAGAGTACAATGCTCCATGAGGTATGTACCTCACAACACATCTCCAGCAACTGGAAAGGACACAGACATACCTCACAAAAAGTAATACCAGCCTCAAACAGATGCCCTATGCAGACCGTCTCACAAAACCACAGCTAGACTGTGTCACATACCGCCTACCCAGAGGTGACCTCTGCCTAACATACAAAGCTATGTGAAACCCAGAGCTGTTGGACATGCTCCAAGTAAACAGATCACAATCCCTACAAGCTACACGCTCTAGGAACCTAAACCTTGTCACCTCAATAAACAGCACATGTTGGAGGGATAGATTCCTATCTCAGAGACATCCCATACTCTGGAACAAACCACCTATCAATAACAAACATAGCTCCTAATTAGCAGTCATCATATATAATCCTGATGATTGTATGGGAGATAGGAAATACACCCCGGGAATCACCTCTGTGGCTCTGCTTGACATGGCCATGTGAAATGAAATTACCTGTGTGTCAAAGGCCAGGGTAGCGTATGGCTAGACATCTGTAGGTCCTAGGGCCAATAGCCTATAACCTACCTATGAACCGATACACACCCACATGTACTTGTTGCAAAAAATGCTATGTGAGGTTGACTGAGTGTGATGGTGAATGTGTTGGTGAATGTGTCAGAGTTCTGTATATGTGTGATAGCTAAGTGGGAAACTGTTTCTGTCATGGTATTATGTGTCCTAGCTGTGATCCCAGCAAAAGATGTGTATGCTATTGCTAGGCAGAAGAAGCAGTATGCCATATGTTCTGACGTAGTCCATTGATGTCGATTGGGGTGTCCCATTGTAGGCTACAGCAGTACATGTATGCTTATTGAGTGTTACTGCTGGTGAATCCAACCTCTGTATGAACTGTAGTACTACCTGAAGCTGTATGCCTAAACAGCACAGTATGGTGTATGTCCACATGTCTTGGAACTACTGTTTTGTTTGTTCCCGTAGTCCTCACAGATGACATACCTTAGGCATAAGGTCTTGTAACTACTGACACACAGTACTGTATGGTAAACAGGTAAAGGTCATGTGGGTTGCCATACCTTTGTGTCTGATATGTATGAATGATGTGTGTATGTGTATGCCTGTACCATGGCCTCGGTCATATGTGTGTTACAGGATATAGGTGCATATCTAGCAACATGTATAGTCTAGTCCAGCAGTATGCCACCTATATTAATGAATGAGCACATATGTTAGGCAGGGGTTTTCCATCAATGACTAGTGTGGTATACTGGTAATACTGTAACTGGACTTTACAATCATTGCAATGGATTACATGTTATGTTATGCATTAGCTTGATATATACCCCCTGTGGCAAAGTGGTGCATTGTGTCACATACAGTTGCCATGTACTGTTGTATAGTCTTACATACTGGTTTATCTTTGTTGCTGTGCAAAACATGGTTTGATATACAGAGTGTGCCAGGCACTGTCAGGCAGTGGTGGGTTGAGCACTGATATGTGGTATAGAAAGTGTGTATCCTCTGACAGCCAATAGGTGGCTATATATGGCAGTTAATTGATATCTGTACTTTAGAATGTTAAGTGTGCCACTTGACTTGCTCACACATATTGTTTCATTGTCTTCCAGGGTCATGGCCCACCATCGTAATCCCTCATATAGCCCAGCAGAGGAGAAAGTGATTACAGCCACCATGGTTCAGCACTATGCCCTGCTGTTCTCAAGAACCAGCCAGGACCAGCATGAGCAGACTGCACTGTGGCAAGATCTTGTCCGTAGGGTAAATTACATAGGCATGCATAACCGGACATATGAGCAGGTACACCATCATTGCAGTGATTTAATAAGACATGTCCGGCAGCATGCGTCTGATATCCGTAGACAACAGCTTGCCACAGGTGGTGGGGTAGACATCCATCCCTCCCTCACCAGAGGGGAGGAGCTGCTCCTGAGCCAGGTGGCTCCTGGCCAACAACAACAACAACAACTAACATGCATCATCATGGTGGCCGGAGCTACCCAGCAAGTTGACATGGAGCATGCAGGTAACATGGCATAGCTGTACATGACTGTTACCTCTATTGGTAGATCATGCTTATGTGAGATGTGTACTGTGTAGTTACAAGATGTGGTGCCTAGTGTTGGGCAATAATAATAATTAGGAATATAATCTGCAGGCCTGTGACTGTCAACAGTCGTACTACTGTAAGATTGCAAACACACAGCAATGCCACAGTTGTTACCACTGACAAACTGTCTCACATCCTTGTAGGTCCCTCTGGTGTGACAGCAAGGCAGCAGACCCATGCTGGTGAGTGTGTTCTACATTTAATATTGCTAATTAAATGTGCATGTCATAGGTGAGGTGTAGGCTATGTACACATCACACACCTGTGCATAATGCATGCTGTGCATGTTTGCTGTGAGACTATGCACATCTCAGTAATGTGAGTAGCTGCCTCAAGCACAAGCAATACACAGAGCATCCCACACAATTGTGGCAACACTGCAGTGGACATTGGATAGGCAGAGTCGATACGCATGCACACAACATACACAACTGTGGCATACGCAGTACATGTTAACATGCTACACATGGTGTAGTCAGACACCCGCTGTAAGGTCACACTCCAGTATCCCAAATGTCATTCACACAGCACACATAATATAGCTGAGGGGTAGAGGCCTCTCATGTGGCTGTGCAACACTCTTCAGCATATAACACATTCATGTTAGGCTATGCCCCCTATTGGGCACCTTACAAATCCATGTAACAACTGGCTGTGAAATGGTGAATGTAGCCATGGTACTGCAGTTTAGGTACAGCATGCTATGTGCCGGTCTGGCACACATTAGTATCCTTGAGTGACCACATGATGCTGCATGATGATAGCTCATGGTACTACACCACATCCAGGTACAGTGGCCACAGTACTACATATATCATTAATTGCTATGCATCTCAATGTTGTGTGTGTGCAAACATATGCACCTATACACAATATGCATAGCAATCACCATTTGTACAAAGTGACATACATATGTCTTATAATGCTATTGAGTGTATAGGTCACATGACACACATTATGTATGTGTGATGTTTAATGTTGCAGTTGTGTGGTAGCATGCCATGTCATGGCTGGCACTGGCATGTCCACAATATGTCCTACACTCACCATAACCTCTGTAGAATGGCTATGTTGAGCAATGGTATTCCATCAGGTATACATGCACCACCCTCCAGTTTGTATGCATAGCATGCATGTGCTAAACCTGTGTCCACAATTATCTGCTAAAGACACAGATGCTCTAATCAGAAATGGATATCTATGTGACACACAGATACACATCCAGCCATGGTATGTATACCTGTGAGTGATGGTGCACAGGACATTGCAGAGCTTTTAATACTTGCACAGCAATGCTGTGTCCATATACACATTGCATTCCACGTTGAGGCCAATCACTGAACAAAACACACGTGCATCAAAGCCATGTATGCTGTTATTAGCAAGGGCTGTCTACACTCACACTGCATGCTGTTGAGCAACACACGTCCTGCATGCTGTCACGTTTGATATAAATGTTTGGCTTGTGATACCATACCCCACTATCACACACTATTGAGTATGTTCTGGATTGCTGGTGGTGTGTGTGTGTGTGTGTGTGTGTGTGTGTGTGTGTGTGTCTGTCTGTCTGTTTTAGTGAGGAGTGTATTTGTTTGCATGTGTTCATGTGTGCATGTGTTCATGTGTCCATGTGTTCATGTGTTCATGTGTGCATGTGTGCAAGTGTGCATGTGTGCATGTGTGCATGTGTCCATGTGTGCCGACATCATGTACAGGTCGTAAAGTGAGTTTCCTGTCTTCCTCTCACAGGTGCTGATTTTGGGCTGGTTCACTGCAGCAGGGAAACTGATGTCACTGAGTATAATAGTGATAATGATGATAGGTGAGTTAAGGCACAGGCATGTTTGGCAGGGTCTGTCGTTGGGCCATCAATCAACAGTACACAAGTGTTCACCCCATCCATGCACACAGTCATACTGCCAATACATCCATCACCAATGCCCTTAGCTGAGGGACAGCATACAGCCGTCATTGGCTAGGTCAGTGTGGTATCTATGGCACATGCATCCTGACACAGCAGCCATACCCAGATGTCTGGGAGGGTACCACATAGGCAGATGTCCAGGGGTTCTTGTCGGAGCAACTGCTGCTCATCATGCCACTGGCAGATGTGCCACAGGTCTTACAACCTCACGCATGTTCCAGGCTGTCATGGAGGCACAGTCACATATGGAACGGTACATCAGACAGGGACTAAGGGCTCAGAGGGCACATAACACCGCCGTTATTGACAGTGTCTGTGACCTAGCAAGTGCCATCCGTCATTACACTGAGGTCACTGATAGATGTTGGGGTGAGACATTAGATGTCCCCTGCAATGTCATGTCCATGTGTCAAGACAGTGCGGGACGGTTGAGACGTCGACGTGGACATATGCCAGCAACATCAGCAGCTGGCAGTCACCACGGACATCCCTCAAGTCACAGCCACTCCCGTAGTGCCAGTACCAGCCCCAGTAATGTTGGGGGTGGGCTGTCCATAGACCGTCCTAGAAGACCACGTGCATGTGGCTCTGGACAGTCCCAGCAGGGAGCTGGGTCCAGTGTACATCCATCTACCTCTGGGGATAGTACCCAGTCAGGCTTAGTACCTGATAGTGTCAGTAGCACTCCTGCCAGGCACAGGTACCATATCCGTGGCCAGAGACAGTGATCTGTAAAGCCTGGCAGATACAGTCTGTGGCTCTCCCACAAATACCCGTATATGGCAGCCACATGGTGGAACTGTGTGCATGCAGACACACACACACATAAACAAGACACCTAGGGCTACCACATACCCGCACACATTACATCAACATTGGCCCATAGCAGTACTCTTGGCCCTCACACACACACACACACACACACACACACACACACACACACACACACACACACACACACACACACACACACACACACACACATACATGTTGATTGTATGGCTCACTGTAGGCCTCTGGCAAACCAACAACACACCCTGTGCATATGATGAAACCTGTGCCACCTCCTGTCATCTGTAACATCGATGCAGGAACAGGCTACCATGGTGCTGATGCACAGGGTTACTTTATAGCAGTATAGCAATGTTAGCATGTTGTCAGCAGTAGAGTGTAATGATATGTTTGAAGGTGTAGCTGAGCAGGCATGATGCATTTAAGCTATGATTGTCAATGTAGTAATGTTTACACCAGGGTTAGTTCCAATAGTGTATTGCCCACCCATGTGCCACTTGGCTGATGTGTGTAATATTGGCAGCATGTGTTAGAGAGTGGACAGTATGTGTGGAATGTGTGTGACACAGATTTGCAGGTGTACATTTGTGAACATGGTGCAGGTGCAACTGTCTGCATGTGCATGCATAGTGGACACATGGGCAGGGTGACATGCCCTGTATTACACAGTAACACTCCATAGTCTCTATTGGTGGCCAGTATGCATTGTACTACACACATTTCGGAACTTGACTACACATGTGTGTATGACATGGTTTGACACTGTGCTGTGGGTGATACTGTTACTATCTGTCACTGTTTTGCATTCTGGTAGTATACATAACTTCAACAGCCTGACCATAACCAATCGTTAGATGATGTCTTGACAACTGACACACAGATGCAGGACACACAGTAACATTTGGATCCTTCAGGTACTATACTATGCCAGTAACCAGTGGTATTCACCTGCACCCATTACTGAGACCACTCCTGTTTGGCATATAGCTCTCTTAGGTACAAGCAATCACAGTAGGGATATGTCCGTCCAAGTCTGGCAATGCATACTGTGGCTGATAATGCATTCTCCAGATGACACACACATCCTCCACAAGGGTATCACACAGACAGATCCCTGTTGTCAAACCCATGCTGTAAACCTATAAGCCAACCAAAGCATAGTCATTCACCTTTACAGAACATAGTATCTCCACAGTACCACATAGATAGTAGCCACCAACATGAAGAACAGGTACTGATGTGTACATGCAACCAAGTGGTACATCATCTCTCCTTTGATAATCACATTTCCAAAGGTATTTTTAAATCCCTCGGTGGATCACATAAGCAGTAAGGGGTCTGCATGCATATCCACAAAAGTTGTTGTACATCTGTAATAAATAGCCATCATTGATAGACTTTGCTGTGTTTGAACAGGTCTGACATATACCTCGGCCATAAACTCTCACTCACACAATTCTATAGAAACCGTAATGAGTGTGTGTGTGACACAGTTGACCTAGGCCAGGGATCACTGCAGTGGCTGGCCTTGTCACAAGCATACAGTTGTGACCTAAGGTCTGGAAAGCAGCAGCACACTCTGGAAAAGATGACAGATGTGTTCTTGGAGAAAGCAGGGCTCCCACACATGCAATAATTGAGGTCACATGTACGTATATGTATTTGCCACACAGCTACCTCACATGTGCAATGCACATACTGGTATCATACTGATATGTCATACAATAGTAAAAGCAAAACGCACAACACATTGACCAACAGTGTCATACACATACAGCACACACACACACTCACAAGTGCAGGATTCAAACACCTACCTAATGACCTCATGATACTAGAGAAGTATGTATTAACATGACACGCTATACACATTACTTTGAGTTCTCTTTTCTACAGGTATATTTTTAGGATGGTGACATCATCAGACCTGACAAAGATTAGTATACCATTTTTAAGGTGTTTGAGTACTCCCAAAAAGGTTGCTTCTCTCCAAGGAGATCACACACAAACAGACACACACATGCACTTGTCAAGTGCAGGATTCAAACCCCTACCTAACTGGTTTATGATACTACAGGAGTACGCATTTACACGATGTGCTATTTGTAAGATGATGACATCATCAGACCTGACAAAGATTAGTATATACCACTTTTAAGGTGTTTGAGTACTCTCCAGAAAGGTTGCTCTTCTCCAAGGAGATCACACACAAACACTTGTCAAGTGCAAGATTCAAACCCCTACCTTACTGATTTATAATACTACAGGAGTATGCATTTATACAACACGCTATACACATTAATGTGAGGCCTCTTTTCCACAGGTATATTTGTAGGATGGTGACATCATCAGACCTGACAAAGATCAGTATACCACTTTTAAGGTGTTTGAGTACTCTCCAAAATGATTGCTCCTCTCCAAGGACATCACACACAAACAGACACACACTTATCAAATGCAGGATTCAAACCCCTACCTACCTGGTTTATGAGACTAGAGGAGTACGCATTTACACGACCCACTATACACATTACTGTGATTTCTCTTTTCCACAGGTATATTTGTAGGATGGTGACATCATCAGACCTGACAAAGATTAGTACATAACTTTTAAGGTGTTTGAGTACTCTCCAAAAAGGTTGCTACTCTCCAAGTAAATCACACACAAACACTTGTCAAGTGTAGGATTCAAACCCCTATCTAACTGGTTTATGATACCACAGGAGCATGCATTTACACGACACGCTATGCACATCACATTACTGTGAGTTCTCTTTTCCACAGGTATATTTGTAGGATGGTGACATCATCAGACCTGACAAAGATTAGTATACCACTTTTAAGGTGTTTGAGTACTCTCCAAAAAGGTTGCTCCTCTCCAAGGAGATCACACACAAACAGACACACACACTTGTCAAGTGCAGGATTCAAACCTCTACCTAACTGGTTTATGATACTACAGGTGTACACATTTATATGACGCGCTATATACATTACTGTGAGTTCTATTTTCCACAGGTATATTTGTAGGATGGTGACATCATCAGACTAGATAAAGTGGGTTACATTAGGTGACATTGGGTGGGCTACATAGAAGGAATGTCTAAACACTTTGGCCATGTGATCATCAAAGGAGAGTTTACTATCTGACTGTGTCCCCAGGGCCTTCATGACTTTCTCCATACATACTGGAGTACCACCTATGTGGTAATTTGTTTGCACTTTGTTTTAGCCAAAGGGGATGACTATGCATTCTTTGGCATTCTGCTTGGGGCATTGTTTTGACACCAGGTATCTATCTCTGTAAGCCCCTTCTGGAGGATGTGTGTGTTAGCCATAGAATTGATTATGGACCACAGTTAGCAGTCATCTTCTGCAAACCTGTTCAGCCATACACCTCCCATGCTTGCCTGTACCTCTGACCAGTATCTACTGAACAGGTGGGGTCCCAGGGCCAAGACCTGTGGGATGCCATTTGTGACTGGCTTAGAGTCGGACATGGTACCCGCAACTCTGAACATGTGTATTTGATCTGTGAGCCACTTGGCCACCCATCCTGTGACATAGCTGTTAATGTTCAAGCTGGTGAGCATGTCCATGATTACAGAGTGGGGAATGGTGTAAAAAGTCCTTAGTGAGGACCAGGTGGGCTGTGTGGACTACTTTCACCTCCATCAATGTCCTTGGTAACTGTTTGAAGTAAGTCAACTATGTTTAGGAGGCAGAATCTGCCTTTAACAAGGGGAGGTTCTGTAGAGTCCAGTGTCTGGAGGTCCCCAATGTCTCTGTTTATGGGTTCCATGACAATTTGCTCAATAGCTTTGTAGACCAGACTGAGTAGACATATAGGGCAATGGTTTCCAGGTTCTGTTGTGGCACCCCCTTTGTGGAGCTGGATGACTGTTAGTGTATGCCATTCTTTGGGTACATACCCTGTGGTATGACTGAGTCTGGGCAGTGAATGTAGGTGATGGTGTAGTTCCTTTTGGGCCTAGTGTAAGACGCTGCCTGGGACACCATCCAGTCCCATTGATGCTGTGTTCTTGGCTTTGGAGAGGGCTGTCTTTACCTGCATGTCCATGACGTCTGGGGCTGTGCATCCTTCTGTGATGGGCACAGGCCCTTTTGGGGGTGATGGGGGGGAGTTTACACTGAACTTCTCCCCCAGGATGTGGGCAATGAAAGTTGGTTCAGTGTATTTCTTGCCATTTGTCAGTAGCTGACAGCATATTTGGAAGTTGACACCTACATGTCTGGTATAGCTACCACAGGCTTTGTGGTTGTTATTCTTACATTCCTTGGCAATTTGTCTTTAGAAACTGTCCTTGAATTATTTTATGAGCGATCATTGTTTCTTCCTAATAATGATCAGTGATGCCTTTCCTTTAGTGAAGTTGGCTCTATCAGGTGTTAGTTTCCTCTTTCTGTTGTCTAGATTATTTATGGGCAACGACCACCAGATTGTTTTCTTATTTTTGGAGGAGTGCCTCTTGGTTTTATTTGTGATGTCTTGATCCATGCATCCCTGTAGATGCTCATAGGATGCACTTGTAACTGATTCGGCAGATTGTATACCATTATCCTATAGCAAGAAGGCTTTGGAACTTCCCACTTTGGTCTTGGGACATGTGCAGTTTGCTTTTGAAAATGTCTTCACGGTGATTTCATTGACTGGGTAGGGGGGTAGTATGTGGATGTCCAGTGTGTTTACTTTATGATCTGATATTACCAGCAAGGGTTTTATCTCTGTTGGGGAACATTGGTACCCCATGTTGGTGATGATCATGTCCAGTATGGTGTCACCTCTAGTGGGCATGGTGACCAGCTGTTCCAGGGTGTTAGAGTTTTTAACTCTAGGAAACATTGGGCAAAGGACGTTGTACACAAGTAATTCTCACACTCAATGTTTGGGTAGTTGTAATTACCTCATATAATGATGTCTGATAGGACCTTTATATTTTCCACTGTTCTCAGGAATACTGAGTGAGGTTCCTGTGACAAGGTACGTGATCTGTAGCAGGCTACAATCTGATGAGCAGCTTTGCCCAATGTTAGTTGCACTTGCATGGTCCCCAAGGCCTCATGCTGTGCCACTAACCTGAAGGTGTGGGTATCCATAAGGTAAATGGTTACACCCTTTCCTTTTGTATTTAATTGGTGGTTTTTGGTCCGAAGGTCAGAGGGATTGTGAGTGTTTTACGTGGAGCATGTCCAACAGCTCTGCATTTGACATAGATTTGTATGTTAGGCAGTGAACACATCTGAGTAGGTGATATGCAAGGGAGTACAGATGGAGCATTTTGAGATGGTCTGTGTATGGCATGTATTTCAGGCTGTTAATGCTCTTTGTGAGGTATTGCTGCAGGTTTTCCATTTGTTATAGTTGTCTTGTGAGGTACATAGCAAAAGTGGTGTTGTACTCTATTATAGTTCTAGTGAGTGATAAGTAGTGGGGAACAATGCCCTCTTCTATTCTGCATGAAACACATTTTGTAATGAGGTGTGCCACATAGCAGGGTTTCCTGACTACTGTGGGGATGTGATTATCACAGTTGTGTCCAGTGTCTACCTGTGACTCAAGGTCTCTTGTCACACTTTCAGTGTTAAGTATACTACCACCTATGTTGTAGTTCTTGGCTACAGAGTTTTTAACAAAGGGGATGACAGTGCACCTTTTGGCATTGGGCTAGAGCACATGGCTTTGACAACAGCCATCTGTCTCAATGATGCTCTTTTGTAGGATGTCCACATCTTTAGTGTTTACAATTATGGCTCCTAGTTTGCAGTCCTCTGGAAACTTCAGTAGCCACAGACCTTCCATGTTAAAGTTTACTTCAGGGAAGTAGATACTAAACAGGACAAGACACAGGACTGGACCTTGTGGTACTGCACTCATCACTGGTCCAAAATAATACTTGGAGTCTACTACTTTCACAGTGTGTGTTCTGTCAGTAAGCCTGTTGGCAACCCATCTTGTGACATAGCAATTTATTCCTAGTTTAGTGGGTTTATCTATATTTCCAGAGTGTGGGGTGGTGTTGTAAGCCGTGGCAGGATTAACATAGGCTGTGTGAACCACCTTACCCTTGTCTACAGTTTTGTTGACTGCTTCAATGTCATCTATCAGGTTTAGGAGACATGATCTGCATTTTACAAACCCAACATGGTTGTGGTCCAGGGTTTGGGGATTACAAATGTCATTTTTTATATGTTGTATGATGATACATTCCATGGCCTTGAAGAGCGGGCTTATCAGGCTAATGGGGCGCTAGTTCCTGGGCTCCATGGTATCTCCACCCTTGTGTAGTGGGATAACCGTCACTGTGCACCATTCAACAGGCACAAAGCATGAGGTGAGGCTATGACTGCACATGGTACATCAATGTGGTGCCTGTTCATTTTGTGGTTTCTGTGGAACACAGCCTGTGAAGTTATCTGGTCCCATGGCTGCTGTGATTCTGGCTTTGGAGAGTGTTTTTACCTGTGCAGCAGTGATGACAGCAACTTTGCAGTCTTCCATTATAGAGATGTGCTCTTTCATGGGTGAGAGGGGGGGTACAGTTAACACTGATCCTATCTGTCAGGATGTTGAAAATATGAGTTGGGTCTGTATATTTAGTGCCATTGAGCACTCAGAACAGATCTGAGTGTAGCCATGACATGGACCTGTCTGTTGGGCAGAGATCTCCTGAGTAGACAGTATGCAACAGAATACAGATTGGGTTACATTCAGTCTTGTTGCATGGGGCAACTGTTTGAGGCCAGTAATCCTCTTGTTAGGGTACTTCAGTGGTCCTTCTGGCTGCTGAACGTGCCTAGTCAGATTCATCGCAAGTGTGTTGTGGTACTCTGGGTCTGATGACTGATGAGTAGTGGGAAGCTCATTTGAGCTGCATGCACATACCTTGGCAGTTTGTGTGAACAAATAGTATGATTTTCTGACAACTTTGTGAATGTGTTTCTGGAAGTAGAGATGTCCATCCACATTTGTCCATAGATCCCTTATTATCACCTCCGTATTTGGCATGTGTGTGAGCATGCCCAGTATGACCTTTCAGTGTGATGCTGAATGAAATTCACTACATTTGTTGGAGTGTATGACCATGCCCAGTATAGACATTTATACTATATGTGTATGGAAAATCAAGTTGTATTTTTACAGCAGGCCTCACCTTTGTGTCATAGATCAACAGGGATCATGCTGTGCCTGCAGGGCTTCCATGAGACACTTTGCATAGACTTATCAACATTTCTACATACAGGGGGGATAGCTATTCTTTGTACATTTCTACCCAGGGGCACACTTGTTTGTTACTGTGGGTGTACATAGGATGAGGGGTTCACCTGACACTTATACACATTTGCTAGGCCTACACTGCTATGTACGGTACACCATTTCAGTCTGTACTGTTGCCTATCGTACTGGCTAGAGACATACTACTGTACTACACTTTTTAGCATCCAATGCCACATATATTAGATTGCAACTTCATAGCCTACACAACCCACATCACACCGGCTGGCCTGAGGTTCTCTGTCTGCATAGGCCTGTGGGGGAGGTTACCCATATGCCTCTTTAGGGGCATGTTACAGCATTTCTTTGTGTTTGCATTACTGTACAATTGTCCTGCTGTGTCTGTGCTGCTGAAATGCTATCATGGCTTAGTTGTTCAGTACTGTGACTATAGTGCACAGTATCCTGGGTTCGAGCCCTGTCACTGCTTTTTATTTTCATGCTGGGCAGACCAGACAGCTTAAGGGACAGTAAAGCTAATATGAGCATGTTTACCTGGCTTTGCTCAACTTTGCCCGACCTTGCCCAACATTGCTCAACATAGCCTGACATTGCGCTAGTTAGCATGGGCAATTTTGTTTACATATACTAAATATAGGTAAAAGCTGCTTAGCACTGCTTTATATTGCTTAAAACATGGCAATCATGCCTCAGATGGTGCTGCAGGGCTGCTTATGTCGGATGCACATACTACACTCCCTATACATGTTTGGAAACAGGTAGTGTCAAGTTAGGCATCCCTTTTATTTTATGTGCGAGTCAGAGAGAGGTATCATTTCCAGGGTTCCTACTGAGCCACTGTATGTGCTATGTGTTGCCTCTTTGCCAAGGCCAAGGCATACTGGGCACACCTCCTTCTGCCTACTGGGGCAGGCACAGGTTGTTCCTCCTCCGAGTCATGCTGTGCCTGTGCAGGCCTTGGCAATGGTGGAGGGCTGTTTGGCCCTGCCCCATGCTGTTCCTGCTGCAGCTGTTTTCACAGGATCATATTGTGTAGCATGGCACATACCATGACAATTTGGGTACATGTAGTTGGTGAGTACTGCAAGGCTTCACCAGATGTGCGCAGGCACCGGAACCATGATTTGGGCATCCCAAACACACGCTCGATTACTTTTTGTGTTTGTGCATGTGCTTCATTATGGAGTTCTTGTTCAGGCGTGTGTGCATTTTTGATTGGTGTCATGAGCCACGGCTCCAGTGCGTATCCAGCATCCCCCACTAGGTGACCGTCAGGGATGTCCCTATTGGCAAATGTCTGGTACAGCTGCGTCAGATGCCAGATATGGGAATCGTGGTAGCTTCCAGGGCAGCCAGCACACACATTCAGTATTATGCCCTGGGCATCGCACATGACCTGGCAGTTGATGGAGTGGAAGCCCTTGCGGTTGATGTAGGCCTTACCCCGCTCACTGGCTGGTGCTTTGATGTGTATGTGTGTGCAGTCAATTGCACCCACTACCTCAGGGTATTCGGCTATTTGCTGGAAGAGACGCATATTGCTGGCCAATACATCACGGGAATTGGGGAAGTATACATGATCACCGACATGTGCTGACATGGCATTCAGGAACTGCTGCAGTACCCTGGATAATGATGCCTGTGATATCCCCATCATATCACCAGTTGGTCTCTGGAAGGTACCTGTTGCTAGTATTCTTAGGCCAACACATACCTTGGTTTCCACTGGGAGGGGTTCCCCTCTGTTGGTTCTGTGTGTGAGGTGTGGCCTGCACAGCTCAACAATTTTCTGCAGGAGGTCTCTGTCCACTCTATAGTGCTCCACTCTCTCCAGCTCATGTAGCCCCTGGTAGGTTACCCTGGTTCTATACACTCTTCTCCATCTCCTCACTGTGGGTTGCTCAGCAGCATTCACGATGGCACCACCCTCAGCATCTTGCACGTGTTGCCTTATAATGAAAATGGCAGCCCCTAACATTTTTTTGTCTCAGTTGAGCTTTTTAAGTTTTCACTTCTCTCTGTAGACTGCCGTGTTTCTGAGAAAAACATGGGAGAATGTTATTTGCAGAGTTTTAAGTGCTGGGCTGGGCTGGGCTAGTGTACTGCCTGTGTAATTGGCTGATTTTGATTGATTTCACCTGGCAGGTCTGCTAGTTCTCCTTGCTTAACTTCCTACTACTTCTTTTCCTTCCTTTTCCCTTTCTGTTTCCACAGGGGGCAGCGGAGCGCAAACAAGCGCAAACACATAAGCACACAGGCTTACACAGGCTTACACAGGCTTAGGCGGGTGCACATGCATGCAAACAGGCTGAGACAGCCTTACACAGGCTTACACGGGTGCACACACGTGCACACAGGCTTAGATGGGTTTACAGGCATGCACATGCACGCACACAGTGTAAGCATCTTTGCAAGAAACTTTGGTGATATCCACGACGTACGCTTTCAGTTTCTGAGTTTCAGTTAAAACAACTGTAGACATGCCTCTTCCAGTCCTGAGTCACTTACAGCAAACACATGCCACTCTGCTCCAATAAGCTTACGCTCTTTGATACATACCCCTCATGATGTCATCTATTTTCTACTCTGTTACTCCCCTAATCCTACTCTTACACTCTAGGGACATGGTTCACATGGCAGGGAAAATTGGGATTCACTATTCCTATCCTCATTTGCATAGGATTGCGTAGTAATGCTTGGTTACATCTCTCAGACTGAGCTTCCCCCCTTAGCAACAACTGCTCAGTAGCTATGTTGTCTTCAGCCTGCCATTCACCTGCATGGCAGATGAATATTTTTTTAATAAAATGCCTATTTTTGACTTTTTTTTTCTGGTTTTTAGAGCGCCACTCGTTTGCGCGGCGCTGCGCTACGCTTAAACATTGGAGATCAGGGAAAAAATATTTTTATTATTTTGCAACAGATAAAAATGCCACTGGCCTTATATTTGGCCATTGGCATGCTTCCTCAACTGGATGCATCCTTTATTTGGAGCTGTCATAGCTCTGTTTTGCTATTTGCAGAACGGTACTCCGTTACCAATGGAGTACATTTCTGCAAATAACACTACTCTTACTCGGACATGTTAGTGTTTCCTGGATCGCAAATTTACCTCATTTGCATAGCTTTCAGCAGCAAATGAGGTAATTTGCATAACATAACACTGTCCTTGCAAGGGTAGTTTTAGGAGCTCTCATGCATGCCCCTGCCGGCTGTTCCTGGATCGCTCGGCAGATATATTGGCTGTCTGGAGTCTTACTCTACTCTTAGACTCCGTGCAAGCCTTCGTGAATCCGGCCCCATATTCTGTCAAAAAAGGTAAATGAGTTCACTACTGAATAAGCTCTTTTAACCAAAACTTTTGGCTATTAAAACGTTGGCTGACTGGAAAGAACAGCTGACTAGTCTGTTTGGGGCAAGATCATCCACAACCCCCCCTGCCCAACCCCATATAACCAACTCTTAGGCTGCAGCACATAGGGTAGGTTATATTTAATTATCGGTTCAGATCCACTGAAATGAAACTAGAGAATTCATCCTTGTCATATCTCAACTCAGACAACTGCTATATTCCCAGCCTGTAGGGGAAGCATGTGGTATCATTCACGAGCTTTGTCAGAAAATAAATAAATAAATAAATAAATAAATAAATAAATAAATACATAAATTGATCATGATTTCCAGAGCCCTGTGCTATAAGGTGCTTGTGTGATTAAATTAACCTATAACTGTATATGTTTTTTTTAGCTTTTCAAGGAGCAATGTCACTTGTGCCTATATGCTATGTAATAAATTGTTCCCAGTGTCCTCATTCAAAGGAAATGTAATGCCCCCTTTACATTCTTCAGAAGCTTCTTTATGACAGTCCATGCATTACTCTTTAAACTTCTTATCAACAACATTACTATTGTAGAAAAAAGTAGAGTAACTGTTGAGAAATATGCACAAATAAAACACTTGAGCAATATCCACATAAAAATAAACAAAAATGTATAGACTGCATTCCCATATAAAAAGCAAACACATATATGTGACAGGAAGTGGATTATTCTGCTGCCATAATGCCACCTTAATGTAATATTTGCACTTAAAGTAATTTGATAAAGTAAACTTATTTCCTTATGATGTCAGGAATGAAGAATGCACCTTGTATATCATTGCATAAGTATTATATGTATCACATTACTCCAGACAGACTGATAACAAGCACATGGACACATCACTACAGAAATACAGCCTTAAAATCATATTATATTTACTCGTAAAAAAGCAGGAATTCTAGACAATACTGAAGCAATGCAGTGTTTAGCCTCATCTCATCTGGAGCCACTGAAAGCAATGTGTTTTACTGAAATTGATTCCAGTGCACAAGGGAAACAGAGTAGTGAAATGCATGGCACCTTACAGGATAATATGACTCTGACCAGATACTGTAGAAGTTGTAACTGTTAAGTCAGTAACAGAATTTCAGGTTATAAAAGCAGTAACAGAATTTCAGGTCATTTTGCAGCACTATTCAGGCTGCATCAAATTTAAAAAAACAAAATAAATAACAAAATATCAGTTTTACTCGCAGGGCCACAGAGAATTTAAATTTACGCACTTTTGTTGCAACATCAACAGAACTTCGTCAAAACCCTTGTGAGTACAATTAGTGTTTTGCTGTTTATTTTGTTGTTCAAGGTTTACACCTGTTGCCAAGGACTCAGTGAGTGTTGACATTATTTCAAATTTGAAAAACATTATGTTATATGCCAGTACTAATACCTGTGCCGGTGTCAGAAGGCAAAGAAATGTACACTTCACCTAATGGTTGCTGCAGATACATCCCAAATTATAGCCATGTTCCTATGCTTTCTCTTAATATTGCTATTTTGTATTTTACACAATTACTTTCCCTCTGTCAGAAAGACAACTCATACCACTGAGTCATGCATAAGAATAACTGCTTTACCAGTAAATGAAAAGTATCCTAGCTAACTGGTTCTGTAAAATTCTATAAAATGGCTTTTTTGTGTCACTTTCTGCTTAACTAGAACTAATTTATAGAAAAGAGGTTAACTCTCTTAATTCAGATGGTATTGTTATTCTGTTAACTGACACAGAATAGATTTGAAGATCAGTTTAACTCTTAGAAGCAATTCTGCACTAATAGAGAAATTACTCCTTTGCCTTTTTAAAAATGAGAATTTGAACATTGTTCAAGAGAAACAACAGATAGGCATGTTTTGTGTTCTTTTTCTTTTTTATCCCCATTTCGAGACAACCATCAGCCCTCTGATAGGATTAGCTACTTTTCAGATTTACAACGTGGGATACAGAAGATGTGGCCAGTCATGACAACATAAAGGAATGTATCCAAGGATATGGCAAAATCAACAAGCACTGCTGTATAATAAAGGTTTTTAATGCATTATTACAGGATGTAAAAAAAAATGCAGTGCTATATGCATCCATATATAATTACATATTTTGCTGATCAGATGTCACGTATATCTTCTCTGATGCCTTATTTGTTGAGCATCTCATATACAGCAAACTATATAATATATTCTACTGCAACATAATCCTAACATTCTGGTATAAACTGCAATAGATATTCCTGTGCAAACTGAAATTATAATCTAATTTATGAAGCTCTTTCTTCCTTTCAATCAGCCAGACTAAAAATGGTTATTTGTAAATCGTGCACGATTGTGTGCATGTGCTCACACACGTGTGCACATGTATGTGTGTGGTGCATGTTACTCACATTACTACATTACTGCTTACAATTGACAACTCTCATAATATCCACTTGAAGCTTTACATCACAGCTGCTCTATTTTGAAATACAACATAAAAGAGTTTAGCAATCTGTTGCTTAATCTGTGGCCATTAGAGATATCTCATAATATTTTTTCTTGTCGGAAAACAGAGCTTTTGCTTTCAGATAACAAGTATAATAATCTGAAGTAATGTTGCCAGCTGAAGATACTTTCAGGACCTGCAAATTTGATTTATGTCACATTGATGGCATAGTCTGTAACATTAATGAATATTGTAAATTATTTTAACATATTAATTAGTATGCTTAATGCCATATTAAACTACATATCTGTTAAAGAAAAATAATCTGGGTACAATTACTGTACCAGTTCTCCTGTATAATAAAGTAGCAGATAAGCATTATTTTTTGCAAAGGAATGCATACCATATTTCATTTAATCAAGGATATCTTTAACATGTCAGTAAAAATGCTGGTTCTCTGTGGAGCACGAAGCATGTTCTTAAGTCACTGTAGTGATTTGTGTTTCAGCTTTTCTCATTTTACATACGCAGAGGATGTTATAGGACAATCCCTCTCATTTTCATCTGTAATGCATCTACTAATACAAAAGCTAAAGAAGTCAGCTTTTGGATGGCAATAAGAAACATAGGTGTAATGCATTTCTTTTTCACTACTTCCAAAGGCTGATTTCTTTCACTTTCCTATTAGCAATTGTCATATAGATGAAACTAGAGACCTGAAAGAAAAGCACTTACAATTTCTGTTACTAGTGTGAAAGCATTTGTATTGTTCAAGTCTACTCTGTAGTACTGATGCCAAGCTCCTGCTTGTTAGATAACTGGGGTGTGAACAGTTGCAGTTGTTACCTAGGTTACTTGATCATTTGTGTTATCAACTCATTAACTACTAAATCTTTCTGTACAACTGAAGACTACTGTCATTTTACCATCTGAGTTTAAAAAAGAAAAGAAACAAATGTATATTGGTGGTAGGACTAAGCTAACAATGCAGTTGAATACTGAAGTAATGTACAACTGGTGTGAAGAATCAGGGTGGCATTGGTAGGATTTCAATTCCACCACTGCCAGACAAATGTGAAGTAGCAAGCTTTTACTGAAGGGGTGTAAATCCCACCATTGTCAACCAGTGTGCCACTTGGGCATGTAAGGGACAGAGTTTATGATCCATGGATCCACTCCACTGCTCCAGAGTTTATGTTCCACTCCACTGCTCCAAATAAGTCTGACAGTTTTCAGAGGAATGGTATCTTGAGTCACACTGCCGGCACCCAACAGATTAAAGTGAAAAAGAGAACTGTTTACAAATCTGATTCAATAACATTGTCACCAAATGCAACCTGATCTTAACATTGCCCTGCGTATGGGTTTCCAACATCCGTGTCCAGACCAGGAATACATATTGTTTACTTACAGAACTGCAGATTTGGTCTAGCACCCTAGCACCCTTTTCATCTCTCTCTCTCTCTCTCTCTCTCTTTCTGTGTTTCTGAATCACAGTGTCTTCCAATGTCCACAATCCCTGTTAACTGCCTTTCAAACAAGCTATTATTTACACACACACACACACACACACACACACACACACACACACACACACACACACACACACACACACACACACAAAATTTCCAGAGAAGTATCAAAGAAGACTCCAGTTCACCACAGCTACATTCCTAGCATGGTAGTACTGCCACCATTCTAGATATGGTTGGGGGAAAGCACAACAGTCACAATGTACTCCATTGTCATGTATTATAGAAATAATGCCTCACTAGTAGTCTGCTCAATTAACTTGGCTGTTAAAAGAAAATGCCAAAACTTACCAAACTACAGTGGTATATAACACATTTCAATGTATAGATAAATACCTCAGCCACAAGATATTAGACATGAATAAAATACTTTCCTTAAACCATAAAGAAGTCAAAGCAATTTTGATACCAGTGTTGATGCACATTAAATATGCAAGGTCAGTAATGCAAGGAAAGAAAACTGGCAACTAGTTGTGCAGACAAGAATACTTAAAGAGGAATCTAACTAAAAATAGCTAAATAACCTAACTGGCTCGATTCTACCATACATGGATACTGTCCGTTACTATTAGATTTCACATCAGCATGCATAGATGTGGTCACTGCAGACTCGTCTAAGAAAGACTGACTGATTTTACACTGGTTTCAATTCCCATTCCAATTCTATTCCAGTTAGCATAGGTGCTTATAGCAATCTGTTTCATACAGCTAAGGATCCATGGTTCTAATCCATTTATCTCATGTGACTCAGAACAAGCCATAACAGACAGTACTCCAAGGTAACCCCTAATAAGGTATACTTGTGTCTATTGTGCTTATCTGGTTAACAAATGTATAAACCAAACAAATATATACATTTGTTCATTTTATATATTTGATAACCAGGTAACCAATGTATAAAATAAATAAATGTATATTTTAGCTTAAAGGTTCATAGGTGTTTACTAGGCTACTGACCACAAGGGCATTTTTAAGCCTAGCCATGCATCCCAAATATCTGACAAGTTTTGGTACTCTTGATAAGTGTAAGCAGGGCTTGGGAGATGAACCATTTACAGACTGCCTGTGTCCATTACAGACATAGGTTCCAAACCAGGGATGAATTTCCTGTTCCTAATTTGATCGTCCAATTTACATTTGACTTGGGTTAGGGAGGAACTGTGCTTCATATGGATGGGGAACCTGTTCAAGAGAAGTAGTAGTCTCTGGGATGCATATTTGTCTGTCCAGCAAGTCCTATTTATATCACAGTCAAAGTTTAATTCTTTAGAATGGGTAATTCTGGCACTGTTTGTTTTGTGGATATGCAGAAAGCCCATCATGAAGGAGTCTGACAATGCCTTGTATGCAAGGCATATATTTCCCCTCAATAGCCTGTAGAAGACAGAATACAGGGATAGGGCCTTCAGGTGGCCTGCATAGGACATGTTACTTATGCCCTGTATTCTTTTAGTGAGTAACCTCTATGGATGTTCCATTTGTTGAACATGTGTGGTTAGGTACATAACAATGGAAGCACTGCACTCAATGATAGGTCTGATGAATGTCTAACACAGTGGAACAATGATTTCCTTGGCTCTAGATACCATACGTTTGTTTATAAGTTGCACATGATAGAAGTATTTCCTCAATGTTGTAGACATGTGATGGTCAAAGGCTAGATTACTGTCTATGGGTCTTCCCAAATTCCTGACTATCGGTTCAAGTCTTTGGAGTGTGTTGTCAATATGACAGTTACCAGGGGTAGATGTCATCCCAAAGGATATTATTATCCATTTTTTGGCATTTTGTTGTAGTCCATGGCTCTGTCTGTGTCGGTCCTTCTTAGAGAACAATTGTGATGGTGGAGGATTCTATCACTGTTCCTAATTTGAAATCATCTGCAGATTTAGTTAGCTAGAGGCCATTAATATTGGCCTTGACTTCAAAGCAAATGGCAAAAAGGACCTGTCACTGGACTGATTCCTGAGGGATTCTGCATGTGACTGGCCCCTTTGTAAAGGTGAGAATCGAGGGGGCTACACTGCGATGAGTAGGAGGTCTGCTGCAGTGACACTGAAGCCCAGAGTGAGGGCCGGGCTGGAGCTGCCACAGGTGCAGATCTTGGTGGTAGTAGCAAATATTCAAATGAGAGCTTTGAAGGCCAAAGTGGAGAAGGGTTCCATGTGAACAGCAGTTAAACATGGGTCAGTCGGTCCTCAGAGATAGGCAAGTGCCATTGCGAAGGGATGGGCAATGGCCTCCATCACCCTCGGGTCACTCGAAAGGGAGTTGGGTTCAGATCCCTGAATCTGGAGGAGTGGAGATGGGCCCCTCACAGCATCCAGTGCAGTGATGCAAATGATCCTGGAAAAGCTGGTAAAGATCCCTGGGAAAGTTTTCTTTTCTTTGTAAAGGGCAGGACACCTTGGAATGGGTTCACCCCAAGAGAGGGGCCCACCCCCTGGAAAGTGTTGCAGTTCTAGCAACATCAGATGAGCTGTTGCCAACCCTTGAAAAACCAGGGGAGAGGGTGTAAGTCTTGTGCCAGGTTGTACCCATATCCGCAGCAGGTCTCCAAGGAGAACAGCCTCTGGCATGTTTGAATAATGTAGGCAAGGGAAGTCAGCAATCAAGATCCATAACTTTGGGATAAGGATTGGCTCTAAGGGCTGGGTTGGTCAGGCTCAGGCATGAAGCGGGGCTGAGTGCACACTGCAACTGGATGAGGCATTGCCCCCTTGCCATGACCCCCTCCCGGGAGGGCCAGGGTGGTGGTGACTTTCGACATGTGCCGGGCCCTTCCTGTGAATCACCCCAGCTATGGCAGGCACCAGTCCCAAATGTAGTCCCGCATCATCTGGCAGCTAGCATCTGACTTAGAACTGGTGTGGACCAGGGGAAATCTGACTGTTTAATTAAAACAAAGCATCATCATGAATGCACGAGACGAGTGTTTAAGAGATGTAATTTCTGCCCAGCGATCTGAATGTCAAAGTGAAGAAATTCCATGAAGCGCAAGTAAACGGCAGGAATAACTATAACTCTATTAAGGTAGCCAAATGCCTCATCATCTAATTAGTGACACGCATGAATGAATGAATGAAATTCCCACTGCCCCTACCTACTGTCTAGCAAAACCATAACCAAGGGAATGGGCTTGGCAGAATCAGTGGCAAAAGAAGACCCTGTTGAGCTTGATTCTAGTATGGCACTTTTTGGTTCCTGTCTCTGAGCAAGCTGACTACACACTGGGTGACATAAGGACTTATAATTACCCTCTTGAGTTTGTCAACAATGCCTGAGTGGGGTATTGTGCCAAATGCCTTGGCCAGGTCAAGGTAGACAGTGTGAACCATTTTGTCCTCATCCATTGCTTTGCTGATCTTCTCAAAGAAGTCCACCAGGTTGAATAGGCATGACCTGCCCTTTACAAAACCAAATTGGGTTGGATCCAGTGTACAGAGGTTTCCTACATCATTATTGATTATTTCCATGAAAATTCTTCCCATGGCTTTGCATATGAGATTAGTGAGACTTTTAGGTCTGTAGTTTCCAGGGTCTGTAGATGGACAACCTTTTTGCAGAGGGATGACTGTTGTTGTTGTTGTTCTCCATTTGTGAGGCATGAAGCTTGTTTGGATGCGACAGTTAAATTGCAGTTCCAGAGAGCCTGACAGGTCTTGTTTCAGGCTATACAGAAGGCATCCTGGGATATTGTCTGGGATCATTGGTGCACTGTTCTTAGCCTTAGAGAGTGAGCATTAATGACCTGCTCCCTAAAGATTGCAAGGCTACTTATATTTCTTGGTATTTCCCAAGGGAAGGTTGATGGGGAGAGAGGGATAAAGTTGGAGATTAATTTTTTAGCCAGTAGGTTTGCTATATCTTCTGGATCAGTATAGGTGGCTCCATTAACAATGAGCTCTGCACATAAATATGCATTACTAAATAATGCTTTATGATTATCCTTGGCCTGGGAGGTGAAATGTACCTCATATTTGGCTTTTGCAAACTATATTTGTCCTCTAAGTTGTTTATTAACTTTGATGAGAGTGCTTTTACCCTGCTGGGTGCAGCACCTCTTGATTTTTGCCATGGTTTTCTTCCTTCTGTTATACAGCTTATTGATGTTGTGATTCTGCTAGGTTGGCTTGTCAATGTCAATGGCCTCTGTCTGAATAAATTTATAGATAATTTCAAATTAGCAGCAGTGATAGGATCCCCCACCAACACAAGTGTTCTCCAGGAAGGGCTGACACAGGCAGAACCATGTACTAAAAGAAAATGCCAAAAAATGCATAATAGTATTCTTCAGGACGTCATCCACCCCTGGAAACTATCATATTGATAACACTTGTTTTAGGTGGCTTGTTTTTTTGAGTTAGTTCTGTACTTCTTCCTTGCGGGTACAGCTGCCAATGTGCAGCTATTAACATGCTTGTATAGGGTTTCTGTGAACAGTTCCACATAGGCAGCAGTGATCTCAGGGTTTATGGGGGCTTGAAATGTTGCTAGGTAATCACTTAATAGTAGGAAGCTAGTCTTAGAGTAGTTCCTGAATATTTCAGGTTTAGCTTGGGTTCAAGGTTTTAGTTTTACTTCAAAGGAGATATTTTTTTTGGTCTGACCTTACCAGGGAAGATATTACACAAGAGGGTTAGCAGCTGTCTCCTATATTAGCCGGGACCAGGTCCATGTTTGCAGCCCTCGTTAGCGTATTGAAAATCTGGTCCAGGGAGTTTGTGTTTACAAACTACAGGAATCTCTGTGCCTGTGCATTTGGAGTTGCATATGATTCCCAGTTAATAGTGGGGTAATTAAATTCGCCCATAAATTTGGTATTAGGTTGGATGCTGAATGTTTCCAATACATTTAAATAGATGTTAGGCTTTTTCTGGGTCTTAGAATAGGTCCTATAGCTTGCAAGAAGTGGTATGAGATTTTTCCTGTAGTGATCTGAACATGGAGAAGCTCAAGACAAGTATATTGTCCTATTTGACCAGCCTGAGATATATTTATTTATAATGTAAATTGAGACACCTGCATCTTTAGTCCCTGTCTGTGTAATAGCTGGTCTAAATGCTCTGTTCCCACATAAAACAGCTTTTTTCCACCTTCAGATCCTTACTTGCAGTGGACCAATATCCTATTTGAATACTAATATCTGCTTTACCAGCACAGTCCAGCTGCTTCTTTGAAAAACATTTTAATTGTATTTGGCTGCCTGACTTTAAACCCTTTTATGAATCAAGTCCTTACTGAGAAACTGTAGAAAGTTACATGCTGACTTTCAGCTACATGTTTCATGCACTCCTTCTCCTTTCATCTCCTTTCTTACATTTACAGAGAAATGTTATAACAGTACACACATAAATCTGATGAAGTCTATGGCTGACGGAAGTGCTTATTGTGGTTTTATTTTTGCTTTATTAAAGTGTTGTTAATGTTTTTTTACCATATGTATTTTGGAAAATATGAGCCATGTATGGCTATAGTAAAATATTCAGATGGGACATGAATCCCAATCTTCTTAAATACCACACTGTTCATGCCACCAGCTGTACCACTGAATCAAGTAAGACTTGCAGCTCCTCCTTCTTCCTAAACAGACTTCTTACACTCCAGGATAAGACAACCTAACTACAGACTGAATCACCCTTTTTTGTTTTTCTGCTATGTACTGCATCACTTTTTAATTTCTGCCTACAGGTCAAAAGCCGACACTCCTGCTTTTGTCACTCAGTCTCCTACCTTCCATCTTAGTTTAAAAATGCAGTTACTGAAATGTTTGCTTCCAACCAAGCAGTAGGCACTGTTTTCCCTTCTGGGCTATAATATAGCATGTCTCTTGCATAAAGCAGGTCTCTTGGCAGGCCCCTAATCCTTGTACCAGTCCAAAGCCTTTCTCAATTGCCCACTCTTGCATCCAGTCATTTTATAACCATCTCTTATCTCTGCATGCTGGCTGGTGGTGCACATAACAGTTCTGAGAATGCTACCTCCAATTCCTCCCCTGCTATCTCTTTGCCATTTCCCTGGTTGTGCTTGCTGTCACATCAGCTGTCACCTCTGACAGTTAACTGGTACCAACAGGCACCACAACATATCCTTAGCCTCTCACCTTGGTCATCACTTTGGTCATCGTCTTCCCTATTTTACTGTGTCTAAGCCCCAAGACCCTTTTCAGTGAAATTTGGCCTTTCTTCTCACAGTTTTCTAAACTCCTAATCCTCTTTATGACTGAATAGAAAAAAACTATCTTCCCTGTCTAAACACTAGCTTTCCAGCCATGCATTTCCTAACCTTGCCATTACCAATCCTATTTGCATGTTTTCCACCTAAACTTCCAGCAGTCCCAGTCCAAATCACTGTCTGTACTCATTACTATCTTCCTGGTGGGATATCTAATCTCTTCCCACTCCCTCCTGTTCTCTTCCTATAAGACCTCTCCTCTGTTTTGCATCATGTTTGCTCTGTTATCAGACTAAGTGCCTTTGCCGACCCACTTATTTTTTACTAAACTTGTGATGTTGGCTTCTGCACTGCCACATTTAGCTCTGTGTTCCCCCTTAACACTTGTCACACACTGCTCCCTGCATTTGTCCTTCCATGTTTTCTTTTCATGTCTGCATTCCTCCAAATTCTTAGTTGAACTTAATTTGAGCTTTTCTACTTGCCTGTATGTCTCAGCCAACCTAAGCCCATGTCATCCTGTGCACTAATTTCCTCCCTTAACTTTTCCCACTCCATCCTGACTGCAGGCCTTATGTCTCCTCCAGTGCTCTATTATCACTGTATTATTTCATAGTATCTCTTATTCCCATATTCTACAATGGAGCTCCCCCATTCTCCTGTAGGCCCCATGTCTTCTTCCATCCCAAAACTCTCTCAATCTAACAGCTGCTCCCTGTCCTGAGTACCCCAGACTGCTCTTTTCAGGCTGTGTTACCAATTTCTCATCAAATTCGTGAATTCTTTTATTTATTTATTTTTAATCTTGCCTGGCCTCTCAAATTTCATCCGTGACCAAATGTCAAGCCAGTGACAAACTGAAAGTTGATCATGATTACAATAGAGACAACTGCCACATAATTTACATTAACATTTCTTATGTATTTATTTATTTAAGTTTGTTAAACGGTTGGATGTACTGCAGTAGTTCAGTCAAGGCCTGAACCAAAAAAAAAAATGCCAAATTGACAAACCTACCAACATAGCAAAATCAGCTTAACAGAACCTCAAGGTGTTGCTGCTCAGTGCCAGAAGTCTAAACTACAACCTCTCCAAACCCTCCTCACACTCAAGAATATAGATATCTGTGCAGTTATTGAGACATGGTTTAAAGCTGCAGAAAGTACTTTCAGTGCTTTCCTCATTTCTAGACCAGTAGCAGCACAGACAAGGGCTAAAGGTGGAGGTGTCTCAATATATATCAATAATAACCATAATACCACTAGGGTGGTCAAACAGGACAATGTCCTGGAGTTCCTGCATGTGCAGATCACCACAGACAAAATCCTAAACCATATTGTAGCCAGCTATAGGTCACCCTCCATGTCCCAAAAAGCTCACAATGCATACTTGGACCTAATGGAAACTCTTACAATCCAGCCTAACAACCTTCTCATGGGAGACTTTAATTATCCCTCTATAGATTGAGAATCCTACACAGTCACAAATCTACAGGCACAGAGATTCCTGGATTTCATAAATACAAATACCATTGACCAGACAGTGAATATGTCCATTATAGGCTCCAACATACTGGACTTCGTACTCACAAATATGGACGAATGTTGCACACCCTCCATGTCTTTTCCTCCCGGGTAAGGTCTAACCATGAAGCTTTCTCCTTCAAAATCAAAATCAACTCCATAATCCCATTAAAACCAGTAACAGTTAGGAAGTATTCCAAGGCAAATTGCCTGTTACTACATGATGGTTTGTCAAAATTCATTGTCCCTCCAAAGCTTGATAACACACCAGCCTATGCCAAATTGCTCTCAGAAACTCTGTAACACCATATCAATGGCTGCATAGACGCTGCTGTATCTACCAGAAATATGCCCAGAACTGGGTGCAGAAAAAATGCTCTGGTGGCATCCCAAATTAAACAGGACATACAACAAAAGGAAAATAAATTATGGTAAAAATTAGGAATGGTAATTTCTATAAAGATAAAAACTCTGTCATCAAAGTTAATAGGCAACTAAGATGGCTAATTAGGTCAATGAAGCCAACTTTGAAGTTCAGATATCCTCCCAGGTGAAAGACACCCATACTGCCTTTTGTAGCAATGTCAGAAATCCCAAGAGCAGCACACAGCAATGTGCTAAACTGGTGGTGAATGGTGTCACATTCACAGAGCCTGGTAATATAGTGATCCTGTTAGCAGGCAAATTCAGTTTCATCTTTACCCCCTTCTCAACACCAACCCTCCCCCAATAATATTCTCAAACATAACCCCTCCAACTAAAAGCAGGGCGCATGTACTGGCTGCACTCACTAACGCCAAGAACATGGCCTCAATAGGCCCCTGATAACATCCCAGGATGTCTCATGAATAGTCTAAAATACAACTTATCAGGACCACTGGAATCATTATTTAGCTATAGTATTAAAATGAACTTTTTACCATGTGAATGGAGGACTGCAATGGTCATCGCTCCTCATAAGGCAGGACCTTCAAAAGATCCTGGAAGCTACTGACCCATTAGTCTTATTTGCAAAGCCATGGAAAGAATTATCATGAAAATTATAAACAAGGACATAGGAGGCCTTCAGACATTGGATCCATTCCAGTTTGGCATTGTCAAATGAAGGTCCTGCTTACTGAATCTGGTAGATGTCTTTCAAAAGGTCACTAAGGCAATGGATGAGAGGAAACCTGTGCGTACTGTGTGCCTAGATCTGGCCAAGGCATTTAATACAATAGCCCATGCAGGTACTGTCAGCAAACTTACAGAACTGGGTATACACCCCTTTATAACACACTGGATAGCTAACTAGCTGGCTCATTTATAGGACCCAGGAGATTAGAATCAGTGAGGCCACATTCCTGATACCAAACATAGGACAATTAATCGGAACCTGGCACTGAATTACTACAAATGTAAAATCCTGAGAATACATAAAGGAACTTGACACAGTAGCCTAAGGACAGTAATTAAACTGAATTGTTATCAGGTACTGAAGAAGAAAACTGGAAAATGTATACAGCGATGTAAATATGTTAATTTCTTGAATAGATGTCTATTAATCTAAATGTTAAATGGCTAGTTAAAAAAAGGAAATTTAGGCTTTTATGTTACACAGCTGTAAGCACTACATTTCAAGAATAACCATGTTACTATTTGATGGTTCAATATATAGAAGCTAGGAAATAGTACACAGCAGTGCTATTCAGAGAACTTGTCTGTTAAGATTTTTCTACATTGTTTCTAGTATTTCAAGGGGGATAGACTATACAAAATCAATACTAAAAGGTATCACAACTCTAAACAATAAAGGAAAGCGCAAAACTTTTGGGAAAATCTCCCTTCTCCCCCCCCCCCTCTTATTCTTGGTCCAGGGAGATAGTGGGTAGGCACTGGATAGGGATGGGAATATATAGGTGCTTTTCACAAAAATCTGTAACAACACATACAAAAAATTATCACACACACTTAGTACACCTTTATATATATGACCAACAGCATTAACAAAATAAATGTGGGAGATAGAAACGTGGAATGTTAAGGGATTACAAACTAAAGAAAAAAGAACCTATTTCTACACCTCACCCTAAAAACCAAAGCCAATCTCATCCTAATTCGAGAAACACACAACACCAGAACAATGGACAAAAATAGGTAAGAAAAAATGGATAAAACAAATTATCCAGAACGAAAAAAAGCCAGCAATAATGGATGGTGAACAGTCCCAAAATTTAATGGAACCTAAACATCAAAAAAATCCATACCGGTTTCGGCTTCACATAGCCTTCTTCAGTGGATAACAAACACTCACAAAATTTTCACTACCCAGTATATATATATATATATATATATATATATATATATATATATATATATATCTAGGTCAATGACATCAGAACCAATGAAAACACATAATTAATTAATGATTACATTTGGTCATTAAGACCAGGTGGGAACAGAGCTCCAAGCTTAATAATCCATTTATTTTCTTTATAGTTCAGCATCTCATGCCAATTCCGTTTATCTTTACAAATACCACTAATGTGATCAATGATTACAAACTTGTAGCTGTGTTTTAGACTATGTTTAAATAGAGCATTAGTTGGGCGTTTGTTCTTAATATCACTAAGATGTTCACAAATTCTTAGGCGAAACGCCCTAGAGGTCTGCCCCACATAAAAAGCAGAACAGGTACAGGTCACCAAATATATGACCCATTCTGTACTGCAATTAGCCCAAAACTTAATACCAAAAATCATAGAAGTGTTTTTGCTAGTAAATTCACAGGTTACATGGTGACCTGTACCTGTTCTGTTTTTATGTGGGGCAGACCTCTAGGGCGTTTCGCCTAAGAATTTGTGAACATCTTAGTGATATTAAGAACAAACGCCCAACTAATGCTCTATTTAAACATAGTCTAATACACACGACAGCTTCTTACAAGTTTGTAATCATTGATCACATTAGTGGTATTTGTAAAGATAAACGGAATTGGCATGAGATGCTGAACTATAAAGAAAAGAAATGGATTATTAAGCTTGGAGCTCTGTTCCCACCTGGTCTTAATGACCAAATGTAATCATTAATTAATTATGTGTTTTCATTGGTTCTGATGTCATTGACCTAGATATATATATATATATATATATATATATATACTGGGTAGTGAAAATTTTGTGAGTGTTTGTTATCCACTGAAGAAGGCTATGTGAAGCCGAAACCGGTATGGATTTTTTTGATGTTTAGGTTCCATTAAATTTTGGGACTGTTCACCATCCATTATTGCTGGCTTTTTTTTTTTTTTTTTTTTCGTTCTGGATTTTTGGAGCTTTTGGCCGGGCAAGGGTTCTACTTGCATCTGTATTTTTGTACTAAAACAAATTATAGCATCAGGGGAAAAATCAAACAGCGCAGGAGTATCAATAATAATAAAAGAACCTTTTCAAGATAAGGTAATTAAAACCGGCTCTGATAAAGAAGGAAGGTGGTGTTATGTAGCTTTCAATAACCGTAATACTTCAAAACCTATAATGGTCCTCAATATATATATATATATATATATATATATATATATATATATACACCGTGTAATAACCAGCATCACTTCTTTATGTCGCTCTATGCGATTTTAACCCAATTTAAAAAGACTACTATACTATATAATAATTAGAGGTGACTGGAACACCTATCACAATCCGGATAAAGACAGAACCAATCAAAATAAACCACACAATAAACAAGCCACAATAGCACTTAATGAACTTAAACAAGATTTCAAACTATATGATCCTCACAAATATGAGAGAAATGACAATAAATCTGGAAAATTTACCTTTTACTCACAATGCCACAAAATGTGGTTAAGAATAGACTTCATAATCTCAGACATATTTCTCAATATGGAAGCAACAACATACATACACACCAGATTCCTCTCGGATCATTCAAAAATCACACTGAAAATTAGATAGGATAACAAATAATACCTAGCTAACAGAGGCTGTAATTGCTCATTGAACCCCAATCTACTAAACAAACTGGCTGTAAGAAAAGAGGTTGAATCAGTACTACAAACAGCTTTCACAAATATCTCTAATACCCAGGTAACACCAGATATAGAATGGGCCTAGGCAAAACCACAAATTAGAGGAATATTTTTCAACAAGGCATCATACTATAAAAAAATGCAACTAAGAGAAGAACGAGTATTAAAAGGAAAAATAGAGCACTTAGAAAAGGAACTACAAAACAACTTTAATAATCAAACTGAAAACACCCTACTAAAAATACAATGAGATTTGTACTTGATGCAAGCAAAAAAATCTATCATTCCATGAAATAAGAAATCTGGCTAACTACTCGGAAGGAGTCCAAATCCCATCCAGAGCTTTAGCCAGACATATTACTCAACATAAAACCGTACCTAATATAATGGAAATAAATCACAAAGACAGAAGATATACTATAAATTAAGAAATATTAAAAATATTAGAGCAAATCTATTCTCGAGTATATGGAGAACAAACCCTACAGACCTCAGAAGAAAACAGGGCACTTTTCCTTCAAAAACTAAGATTCCCTAAACTTGACACAAACCAACAAAAAATGCTAACGGAACCTATTTCACTCTATGAAATCACTACAATTAAACATTTAAAATTACACAAAGCCCCAGGCCCGGATGGTCTTACATCAGAATTCTGCAAATGTTTCATCCTTATACCTGCCAAAATACTATACCATGTTTTAAACTACATAATAAATAATAACATAAATTATATTCATTTTAATGCTTCGAAAACTATCTGTATACTAAAAATCCAATCAGACCCTAAAAATCTGAATAGCTATAGACCTATCTCACTTCTAAATATGGACACAAAGATCTTTACATCAATAATAGCCAACAGAATGAAAAAGATTATAGCCAACATTATTTCTTCGGAGCAGTCTGGATTCACACCATATAGACAGACAAGTGACAATACCTTAACACTAGAAGCATTAATAACTTTCGCAAACCAGAGAAAACTCACCATATATACAATGGTAGTAGGTGCATATAAAGCATTTGATAGGATGAATCTAAAACTGTTGCTACAAACATTACCCTTCTTTGCTTTTCCTAATAAATTCATACAAAAAAATTAAAAGACTATATAGTAACCCCTATACAACCTTATACATTAACAAAACCTTATCAAACAGAATCATGATAAAAAATGGAACGAGACAAGGATGCCCACTATCACCTTTCCTGTTTAACCTTTATCTTGAACCTTTCTTTCTACACATTAAACAAAGTACAAATCATAATCACCCAACATTATACAATTTCAGAATCTTCCTTACAGCCTTCGCTGATGACCTAAACATATATTTCACTACCTCAACCTCTGACATAACTAAAATAATAAAAGCAATGAAACAATTCTCAGTCATGCCCAACTACAAATTAAATCTTAATAAAACCAGTACATTTCCTTTAAGACTCTCCAAACGTATCTCACTATTTCCATCCTTAGATACAATTAAAATAAAACAAGAAACAAAATATCTGAGAATTCCCTTTTTTCAGAATAAAAGGTAATTATGTCAACACAATATAGTACACAAATGGCAAAGCATAGTACAAGACTGTAAAAGGTGGAACAACCTCTAATTACCATTCCTGTCTAAGATATCAATAATTAAAATGAATGTACTACCCAGAATAACATGTATTTTCATGACATCACAGACAAATGTACACAATAAATTCTTCAAGCAACTATACACCTTTTGGGCCAAATTTATATGGGAACCCAAAAAACCAAGAATTTCATATCAAAAACTCTCTCTCCCCAAAACAAAAGGGGGTTTGAATCTTCCAGACTTTAAACTCTACTATTCCATCATTAACACTAATAGAATACTGAGAATAGCTGAACACAATCCGACACCAAACACTTGGGCTCCTCCTCGGGTAATAATATACTTCAGGTACACTAAAACACTAGAAATTAATCCCAAAGCTCTTCCTTTTCTAAGCAAAAAGGAAATACAAGATCACAATATTATAGAGCCTTTAAAACATGCTATAAAATATAACACAAAATCTTTTCTCCTCCTTAAATCTCTGGCCAGTGATGGAGATCCTACAACCATTACATAAAAACCCAAACTTGAATATTAATAATACAATGATAGACCTTAGCTTTTTTCCTTTACTGAAAGACAAGAGAATACAAGACATCTACCCCTACCACAACTGCACAATTCAAGAAATGAGAAATAAACTTAATCTGCCCAAATCATACACAATCATACTAAGACAAATTAAAGAACTTTGTTCAGGTTATCTCCAAAATATCAACCCAAACAACAGAGACATAGATAATTGTGTTTCACTATGGAAGGCAATTCTGTCTAACTGAAACACAGTATCTAACACATAAATTGATAAGTGAAATCAAATTTCAGAATGCTCTTCTATTTTCTGACTATCGGCTATAACTAAAAAAACATATAAATGAACAACAGATAAGACAAACTATTAATCTAGCTTTAAATATAATACCCCATAAAAAATTGACATATACACAACTTATGATTAATAATAATTCATACCTCAGACCTGTAATACTTCACAAATTCAGTACAGCTAAATCAGCAGACTGGCTACACTGCAAGAATCAAAAGGCAGACTTAATCCACGTTTTCTGGAGTTGTAAATGTGTCTATAAACTGTGGAATTCCTTAAAAAATACAACTACAAAAAATGGGCTACAAGACATTAATATTAACATGTGAATTTACTCTACTTCATAGCCCCCCCCCCCATCAAACATAACTGGAAACCAAACAAAGATACTCATAACATTTTTTCTGCTAATGAAGTTATATATAGTATCCAAATGGTTAGATACTCTGAATATTACTTGGGAGGTATTTAAAAATTGACCATAAAACATCTTTTAGCATGCAATATGGTAATTAACAAAGGAAATAAAAACCTGGAAAACTTAAAAACCTGGAAACAAACCTTTAATATCATCTTAGCCTTAACTAATAAAATAAACATCACAAAACAAACTGTAATAGACTTTAGGGAAATACGCATAACCCCGCAGTTAGTAAGCACTGGACTTGACGGTAAAATACCATAACTGCTGTTTAAAAAATGTTAAAAACACTGTTTGCAAAGCACCTTTGTATATATTGTAAATAGCTGATTTTGGTGGCCTATCATGTCATTATCATTCCATTAATATATATATATATAATTGATATATGCGCCACTATGTAAGTGTTGGAATATATATGCTTTATCTTGATGTAAAATGAAAATAAAGATTATTGAAAAAAAAACAGGATTAAGTGAGGCCCCCTCTGCAAAGAGGCTAGTCACCAGTGGAGTCCCCCAAGGCTCTTTTGTAGGCCCACTCCTCTTTGGCATCTACTTTTTGGATGTCAAAGCCAATGTCAAAGGATTCTGGCTAACCAAGTTAACAGATTATTGCAAACTGAGGAGCAGTCATTGAATCACCCCAAGATGAGAACACCCTTCAGAGAGGTCTAATACAAGCAAATACTTGGTGCCAAAGCCATGGCTTAAAAGACAATACCAAAAAATGCATTATATTACCTTTTGGGAAGTCTGACACCCTAGATGACTACATCATCAATAAAACGCCCTTAAAAGTTTATTCACTAGTCAGGGATCTGGCAAGTCATGTAGATATTAACCTGGCCTTTGACCAGCATGTGTCCAGGGTAGTAAGACAATACTTCTAAGATGCTCAACTGCTAAGTAAGGACATGGCATCTAGGTCTAGAAGGGTCATCATACCATTATACCCAGACCTCAGCAAGCCCTCCATAGAGTACAATGCCCCATTCAGTATGTAATCAGACACATGAAGCAACTGGAATGTCCACAAGGGTTCCTTACAAAAAAAAAAAATACAGGAATTAACACAATATCCTATGCTGATAACCTCAAGGACTTGTCTCTTTACTCAGTATAATACAACAGACTTCTGAAAGGTGTTTTTTGTCTGGCTTACAAGGCATCCTTGGACCTTGTCTTGATGAATCTTTTACACCACTGCAAAACAACAGCATCAGAACTACTAGATTAAAATACGTACATTTTGCTTGCAAAATAAATAGGGCATTTTGGAGAGACAGATATGTTTCTCAGAGAATTCCCATTCTCTGCAACAGGCTCCCCACCCAAGTGAATCAGAGTTCTTCCCTGTCCCTACTTAAGTGCAACTTGGACCAATGGATGGGTAATTGAAAAAAATTCACCACTGATCTGGCTCCTATATCTCTGATGGATGGAGGCAGTCCGTAAATTACCCCCTATAAATCAAATATAAATCAAATCTGTGGGTAACATCTGGGTTGTACTACTAGGATTTTAAGGGTCCTAGTTGTCATTAGCCTGGTATAAACATATGAACCTATAAAAAAGGCATCATCTTATACTCATAAACTTGTATTTACATTGGTGAAAGATATAACACTCAGGAACAAAGGAGAAACTACATCCATTAGTATTTTTATGATACAAGAGTTTCATATTGCTTTCAGAAGAAACCTGTTCACACATAGTGCTAGTTAGTAACCACACATGCATTGCTCACAAAGACTCAGAACTTTGAAAAAAGGTTAATCAGCTCACACCTACCACTATATAGTAACCACACAGACTCACAAAGACTCAAGACTTTGAAAAGCAGATATTCAGCTCATACCTAGATCTTTTCACACACCGAAGATGTAAACCAAGATGAATGTTTGCTTATCTTAAAACTGTGCATGCTTTACAAATGCAAGGACTGGAATGACTGAACAATATGTCTTCTTCCATTGGCCTATACTAGCTACAAAGCAGATCAAATTTATGATATACTTACTAAAAAAAAATCAGATTAACTCAAACAAGCTGCAAAATCTATCGCTCTCAGTTTAATCAAATACTAATTACAAATAAGGCCAAATCGGATGTATGTGCACAAGCTGTCAGCCTAGATTACAATACAGCAATGCATTCTATAAGATTCAAACACATGAACAGGAAGCAGCAGCTATAAATCAACATACTTAGACTTTGCTTCAGTCAACTGCTGAAAAAAATCTAGAGCAATCCCATGACAATATGCCTTCAATCTATTTCACTTACTGAAATCAATTACTCTGCTAAACTGTCCACTAGGAATTTCATGCTTACCCTTGCAAGCAACTATACAGCAAACTAACAATATAGGATGTATACTTACCAACACATTGCAGTAAGCAACCAACTAACAATTCAGCAATCTTATCTTAATTAAAACAAATGAATACACCAAAATACAGAAGTCGCACCTAAAACTAGGCTACCTCTACAGAGGAAAGCACTACCATACTGACTCTGCCAGACAAAATATAGCCATTTATTTTTATTTTTCCTCCCCATCCTATAATATGCCTCTTCTATCGTAACCAATCTTAACTCGTCTCTATCAGCCACACTAGAACAATGTTACAAGTAAGCAGCAAAGGGTCTTAAATGATTTATCCCAAGCATTTTCCACAGAAATGATCTATGGTATGATCCCAGTTATTCTCATAAGGGATAACATATAATTATTGACCATGGGATGGGTAAGACCAATCACTAACCAAACAGGATATATTAATTCAAGCACAAAAGGGGAAATTGGCTAGGCTTAAAATGGCTCTCAAGGGCAGCTAGCCTAGTACATACCTATGAACCAATAAAGTAGCTAAATTCACATTTAACTAATAGTATAGATCACATGATTGCCTCTCTCTAAAGCAACTAAATTGGCTCAGATGAAATAATTCTCTGTTGTACTCACAATTAATTACAGTCTTCAAACTAATTCACAACTCTGAAAAATTCCCATCTCTTCAAGCCATCTTTCAGCCTTACACTACTAAGAGACATCTATGCACCACTGACAAAATTATTACTCTCCATAACTAAACCTAACAACAATGCAGGATACCCCCTGTATTCAGAATGCATTGCTAATAGATGGTAAACAATCCAGCTTCACTTAAGATCAGTTTGCAGCTTGAAAGACTTTAAATGCTATCTGAAGAAATACCTGATCGTTAAATGCCTGTGCAGCTGCAACATCCTTGGTTAAACTGGTACTATTATAACTGAATTTGTGCAATAATTCTGTGTTGCACAAAACTTAATGTACTGTTATCACAATTCTACCCTTGTTTATCATCTCATCTCTTTTATCTTACTTGTGCCACCTTCCCTCCTTCCTTCTTTGGGGCTGCTCTAACCCTTTATCTTATCTTCATATGTCCTAGTTTTTTGAGCAAGTATTTACAGCAGCAAATATTCTTTCATAAAACCTGACAGTCTACACACACTGATGACATTGCACCTCATACACTTTCATTTACAACCCATATAACTGTTATTTTTAATCAAACCTTTTTGTAAATGATGAAATTGATGTCAAGGATGTCTGAATAATGGAACTGTTGCTCATGAGTGACTGTGAATGACAAAATAATGTAAATAACATCCTTGATATCTGTATAATGCAACTTTTCTCCCCAGGTCTACACTGAAAAGGGGCACTATTTAGTTAGACATTCCCAGAAAACAAATACCAATAAATAAATAAAACGTAAGTAATATAATCAACAAATCTTTATCAATATATAATACTATACACCAAAGCAGAAATACTCACAAAGCAGTCTTTTCTGGCACATAGGCATAATAACTAACCAAATGGATAAAATGTCTTTATATGCCATCTCCTGCCTGAATATTACTAATTGATGCCTTACACCCCACATTGTAGCTTTAGCCCCTACTGTAAATCTCCGTGTTTTGTAATTCACAAAGAGAATAATCCTATTAATGTCTATTGTTATGTCAGACACCTGTTTAGAAAAACACTGCTTACATGACTGTTACTTGCAGTATCCCATTGCTCACTGCCTCTCACTTGACAGTACCCCCTTAATGTTGATTTCTGTGTCCTCCCTTCCAGCAATGTCTTTATGTTGCCATATTATTCCCCCACCTTAAACTTTTCTTCGAGACATTTTAGAGGTCAAAGGAACTCCTCAGTAATACATCTGGTAGCCTAACAGTCTTATTTGCTAACAGGGTCGTGCAAATATGTTTGGCACATAATAAAAGAAGTTCCCTGTAAAATGACTACAGAACACAACAAAATTATATTGTATAAGTATAAACACATGTGCTTCCTTGTATGCTGAATAAACACTATCACACACTCCAGCATGTAACCATGCCCCTGAATGTGGTACTGCTTTCATATACAAATAAAAGATGTAAAAATTTAGCACATAACTATAATTACTGCAGTGAAATTGTCTGTGGTATTTCTTAATATGCTGTGAAAAATGCTATTATTTTTACATGTCAAGTATGATTTGAGGATTCTTGTTGTTTGGCAGTGGCTGAATTACTTCTTTTGTTTATTTTCTCATAGTCTATGCAATACAGGAAGTCAGATGCAATACAGAAAAATATTACAGAACACTGAGCTGCAAACCAGGAGATATGGGATTGAATTCCATAGTTCTTGCAAACTAAACACGCATTCCATAGAAAGTCAGCTGAACTACAAAATATAAAACTTCCAGTGAAGTTTACCTCTGTTGATAAAATAAGGATGATTAAATGATATCAGAATTCCTTGAAATTATCTCAGCCAAACTAAATACTATTTTACTTATATGGTCTTCTCACCAGCACAGCAATTCATATCATTCCCCATTCTTTACCCTTTTAATCATTCCAGAGTTAAAATATGGTACTCTACAGAAAATAAGATATTTAATCAAATTTCTATCTCATCTATCTCTTGTTTTCTGCCATTGCATTTTGTGCATAAGTCAACTGGTTTATCTGCAAATGCTGAATAAAGAGAGCACAAAATGGAACAGCATGGACCATTTCCCATGGGAAGAAAGTACTGCCAAATGCAAACCACATTAATCAAAGTCTAAAACTGCAGTTAGTTAAGGAAGCATATGTTCAATGAAAGCCTATTAAGGAATCTTCTGGAACAAGTTGAAGATGGAGATCAGATAAAGTAGAATGAAAGTAGTTTTTAAGGGTACGGTGAAACTAGCTCAGCCCAACAAAAGACAAGTTCTTGCTTTGTAAATCAGTATGTAACATTCAAGTTTACATTTTAATATTTCTGAGTGCACCTAACATGTAATTTGCTTAACATTAATGCCACTTGTCAATTTATTCTTCTTTACTCTAGAAGTGCTTAATCAAGTTGCTATTTTACAAATGTTATACCTAGGCAAACAGAAATACGTTGCTGAATGCTACTTCTGTAGGATACAGATATGGCGTGCTCACTGTGGCTCAGGTGACATTAATTTAATTAGCATCTCAATGGCATTGGAATTGGGTGACATTTTTTATTTCACTCATTCCAGGAGGGAGGGAGAGAGGTCTTTCTGATGGCAATATGACATGCATGCTGGTAATAGGGCAGTGCTATAAACACCTACCAAATAAACATTAAAATCTGGCATAGAATGAGAGCTCTTGAATTAACTGATGCTAAGCATGGTGATGCACATGTAAGTAGTTCAGTCCTGTTAGGGCACACAAAAATATTCCTTGGTCTGCAGGATTAGGGCTGGAATTTAGAAGGGCTTAACACAGTGGGGAAGCCTTTGCTTAGCAGTTTCCTTCATTATGCTAAACCTATGTGATTTTCAGACAGCCCTTCTACTGACATTTTATATCAGTGGCCTCAGCACAGAAGGCAGACTTCTGGGATAGCTGCATGATAATATAACAAGCCAAGACAGCAGCTAATGCTATTTAGCCATATGGTCTTCCCCAGAAAAATTAACTCCTGATTTTCTCAGCTGAGTGATTCACAGCATCTCTCAGTTGAGTAAAATTTCACTGCTGGAGGAAAAGTGACCACTGTAAAAACAGAGTAACTACCCATTCACTTTTATGGGAGTATTCTCAGTTCAGATCTGGTCAGTGTAGTCTTGGGGGTGGAGTGTGTTAGTGTGTCTGTACATGTGTATGGGCATGTGTGTGTGTGTGTGTGTGTGTGTGTGTGTGTGTGTGTGTGTGTGTGTGTGTGTGTGTGTGTGTCTGTGTGTGTCTGTGTGTGGTGTGTGTGTGTGTGTGTGTGTGTGTGTGTGTGTGTGTGTGTGTGTGTGTGTGTGTGTGTGTGCATGTGTTTGTGTTTGTTTGTGTGTGTTTGTGTGTCTGTATGTATGTCTGTGTGTCTGTGTGCATGTAGTGGGTTCCTTCACCAATGTGATGCATGGACTGCTAGGAAGAACACTCTTGCGGTCAGACTCATTGAGCTAATGTGGACTAGTGTGTGCAATTCAGAGACATGATAATGAAGCAATAATAAGGTCTTTCTCATTGTGGATACTGCTGTCTCTTTATCACATTTTTTCACCCCTGCAGAAGTTGACCAATCTGCATTGGGCAAATTACCATAAGTGGTGAGCTTTTTTATGAATCCTAAGGAAAGAATAATATATTGCTGAATGGTCCACTCTGAGACACATCTCCTTTCAAAACAAGCAAAGGAGTAGTCCCAACTGCTGGTGGTAGTACCAGGGACATAAAGGAAAATGGAGCACTGGGGCAGACTTAGAGCAGCTAGTGGTCAGCTGGAGGCTTGCAAGGGAGGAGGGTGATTTTACAAAAGTAGAAAATGCACTGATGGTCACTCCTGCAACATGGTAGAGCTTTATTATGTTTGCCTTTAAAGAGACATAACCTGCTGAATAAAAATCTTGATGCAAATTTTCCCTGTATCTACTCTAAACTGAAGTTTTAGTCTAACAGTGTACTACATTTGTTTTTTTCTTTTTTGCCCCTAACATAAATATATCCATTTTATGTTCCATTCAGGTGTTTGGATGGACATACATCTATACTTGGTATCTGTCCAGCCAGTTGTAGTAAAACTTTGGGTTTTCATACAGACTGCTCCATCATTCTATACTGATGGTAGGTAGTGCTATAAAACTGATTGCTGTCCACTGAAGACACGGTCCATGTTGGGCCAAATAAAATGTTGGTACTATGCTTTGTCGGTGTGGTTTCTTCCATTCTTCCAGTTATATAATTGTAAGTGCAAACCTCACCTCTTCCTTGGGCATGTGCGTCATACCTAAGTGTTGTTGGTTTAAGCTACTAAGTTTGGGGTACATGTTAAAAAAATCTAGAATTTGAGACACAGGTAATGTAATGTTTGGCATCCCTTTTACTGTATGTGAGAGTCGGAGAGAGGTGTTATTCCTTGGGTCCCTCCTGTGTCAGTGTATGTGCTATGTGTTGCCTCTTTGCCAAGGCCAGGGCATACTGGGCATGCCTCCTTCTGCCTACTGGGGTAGGCTCAGGTTGTTCCTCCTCTGAGTCACTCTGTGCCTGTGCAGGCCTTGGGAATGGTGGGGGGCTGTGTGGTCCTGCCCCATGCTGTTCCTGCTGCAGCTGTTTCTGCAGGATCATATTGTGTAGCATGGCACATACAAGGACAATTTGGGTACATGTAGCTGGTGAGTACTGCAAGGCTCCACTGGATGTGTCCAGACACCGGAACCGTGACTTGAGTATCCCAAACACACGCTCTACTATAATTCTGGTCTGTGCGTGTGCCTCATTATGGAGTTCTTGTTTGGGTGTGTGTGCATTTCTGATGGGTGTCATCAGCCACGGCTCCAGTGCATATCCAGCATCCCCCACTAGGTGACAGTGAGGGATGTCCCCATTGGCAAATGTCTGGTACGGTTGCATCAGATGCCAGATGTGAGAATCGTGATAGCTTCCAGGTCAGCCAGCACACACATTCATTATTATGCCCTGGGCATGGCACATGACCTGGCAGTTGATGGAGGGGAAGCCCTTGCGGTTGATAGGTTCATAGGTTCATAGGTAGGTACTAGGCTATCTGCCTGAAGACATTTATAATCCTAGCCAGAATGTGTTGGCTTTCGCCACCCCCCTTAGATTATTTCACTGAGCCATTGAAGTGATCCCTGGGGTAAACTTTCTGTTTCCCATCCACTTGTCAAGGTTTCTCTTGAAGAGGGTTAGCGAGGAGCTCTGCCTAATGTAGATTGGAATCTTGTTCCAGAACATGGGAAGTCTCTGGGACAGGAATCTATCCCCCCAGAGTGTTCTATTTATTATTGTGGTGAGGTTTAGATCCCTGGAGCATGTGGTTCAAGGGGATATGGTTTTCTTTAAGTGGAGCATGTCCATCAATTCTGGGTTGTACATGGCCTTGTATGTCAGGCAGAGATCACCTCTGAGTAGGCGGTATGCAACTGAGTACAGCTGGAGTTTCTTCAGTTGAGCTGCATAGGCATCTGCTTGAGGCCAGTGATCCTCTTGGTGAGGTACTTCTGTGGTCTTTCCAGTTGTTGCAGGTGTCTTGTAAGGTACATCCCAAATGGGGCATTGCACTCTATGATGGGTCTGATGAGTGATGCGTAGAGGGGCCCAATGACCTCTTTTGATCCGGATGCAAACCTTTTTGTGATTAGGTGGGCCACATAGAAGGATTTTCTGACCACTTTGGCAATGTGATTATCAAAGGAGAGGTTACGATCTTCTTGGGTCCCCAGATCCCTTATTATGTCATCCGTATTTAGGGGGCTACCACCTATGTGGTAGTTTGTGGGTACTTTGTTTTTTCCAAAGGGGATGATTATGCACTTTTTGGCATTTAGCTTGAGGCCATGGTTTTGACACCAGGTATCTGTCTCAGTGAGACCCTTTTGGAGGATGTCTGTGTCAGCCAGAGAGTCAATTATAGCCCCTAGTTTCCAGTCATCTGCGAACTTGATCAGTCATAGTCTTCCTGTGCTTGTCTGTACCTCTGAGAGGTACATGCCGAACAGGAGGGGTCATAGAACTGAGCCCTAGGGAACGCCACTTGTAACAGGTTTAGAGTCAGACCTAGCTCCCATAACTATTACCATGTGGGTTCTATCCATGAGCCAGTTGGCAACCCATCTCGTGATGTAGGGGTTTATGTTCAGGCTGGTGAGCTTGTCTATAATACCTGAGTGGAGAATGGTATCGAAGGTCTTTGCGAGGTCTAGGTAGGATGTGTGGACCACCTTTCCCCTCATCTATAGCCTTGGTAACTATCTCAACGAAGTCCAACAGGTTTAGGAGGCATGATCTGCCCTTAACAAAGCCAAACTGGGTAGAGTCCAGTGTTTGGAGGTTCCCAATGTCTCTGTTAATGAGATACATGATGATGTGCTCCATAGCTTTCCAGACCAAGCTAGTCAGGCTTATAGAGTGATAGTTCCCGGGGTCCGTTGTGGCTCCACCTTTATGGAGTGGAATAACCATTGCTGTGCACCACTCTGTGGGCACATAGCCTGTGAAGAGGCTGAGTTTAAACAGTGTGTTTAGGTGAGGGGGTTAGTTCATCTCTGAGCTCATGTAGGACGCAGCGTGGGACACCGTCTGGTCCCATTGATGCTGCATTTTTTACTTTGGAGAGGGCTGTTTTAACCTGAGTGTCTGTGATTTCAGGGGCACTACATTCTTCTGGTATAGTTATGGGCCCTTTTAGGGGTGAGAGGGGGGTGATGTTTGCACTGAACTTGTCTGCCGGGATGTTGGCTATATCAGTTGGTTCACTGCATTTTGTGCCATTCTGCACTAACTCCGAGCAGATCTGAGAATTGCAACTTAGATTCTGGACATAGCTAAAGAATGCCTTGTGGTTATCTTTGGAGTCCATGGCCATTTTTCTTTTGAAGCTAGCTTTGGATGATTTTATGAGGGATCGTAGTTTCTTGCTGATACTGATCAGGGATGTCTTCCCTTCTTGGGATTTTACTCTTTTCTGTACTAGTTTCCTCCTTCTAATGTATAGCTTGTTTATGGCAGGGGTCCACCAGACTGGTTTCCTTTTCTTGGAGGAGTGAGTCTTGTTTTTTTTTTTTTGGGATAGCATGATCCATGCATTCTTGTAGGTGCCATAGAGTGCATTAGTAAAGGACTTTGCAGCTTGGACAGGGTTATCCTTTAACATGGGGGCTTTGAAATTTCCCACCTCGGTCTTAAGTAACGTGAAGTTGTTTTTGAAAAGTTTTTCACGATGGTTTCTTTGACTGGGGGTGGTAGTAGAATATGGATATCCATAGTGGTTAGTTCATGGTCAGATCTAACCAGTGAGGGATTGCCCTCCGGTGTGGAACATCGGTCGCCCATGTTGGTGATGACCAGGTCCAATATGTTGTCACCTCTGCACCTCTGGTGGTGGTGTTGACCAGTTGATGCAGGGCATTTGAGTTTATAAATTCTAGGAAATGTTGGGCAAGGGAGGTTGTACTTGAGTAGTTCTCCCAGTTAATGTTTGGGTAATTGAAATCACCCAATATCAGGGTGTTTGGTAGGACCTTAATGTTTCCCAGTGTTTCCAGGAATGTGGAGTGGGGGTCCTGGGACATGGTGGGTGATCTGTAGCAAGCTATAATTTGAATAGCAGTTTTGCCCATTGTTAGTTGCATGTGGACGATCTCTGAAGCATTGTGCTGTGCCACTAACCTGGAGGTTTAGGTGCCCTTGATGAATATGGATACTTCCTCTCCTTTTGTATTTCGGTCTGGGTTTTGTGGCAGAAATATATGGTATGAGTTGTAGCCTGGTAGTGCTGGGGTGCTCTCTGGAGTCTTAAACCATATTTCTGTTACTGCATATATATCGATTTTCTCCATACTGAGGAGTGTCTCGAGTGCGTGCATTTTGAGGTTAAGACTTCTGGCATTGAGTAGCATTAACCTCAGTTTTTTGTTACTTGTGCTATTTATGGCAGTGGGTTTGTATTTTGAGCCTTGCCTAAAAAAGGCAATATGGGGGTGGCAAGAGCCTTGGCCAGTATTCGAAAGCCTAAGGGTGACAGGTGCAAGCCATCTCTAGCAAAGCAGCGTGGCTTGTCGAGCATATCATCCCAGGCTGACAGACACTGGATCACCTTTGAATGACACCAGAAGCTTAGTCAATTATTGAAATGGATAATTTTTTCTCTATACCATGGTATCATTCTTGGTGAGGGCAGGATGCTACTCAGGGTCAGGGTCATACCGGCCTGGGCTATGTTATCAGAGAGCTCCTCCATGTCTCTTTTCATGTAGTCCAGGGAGGTACAGCTCAGGTCATTCGCACCAACATGGACAATGATAGAGTCATATTTGTACTTGTTCTGGAGTGACCTGAGTGCTTGTGTTATGTGGTGGATCCTAGAACCCAACAGGCAGTTAACAGTAACATTCTCCTTGTTCAGCTTAGTGAGTGGGACGTCAGTGTGCTTGACTATAGAGTCACCTATTACTAGTGTGTTGGGTATGTTATTTTGCCTTAAGGGCTGTGATTGCACAGCACACTGGTTTTGTGAAGTATGTGTTTCATGTTTTGTGTTGGGTAGTGGAGGTTGCTTGGATGTCTGCTTTGGAGGTCTCTGTTGCTTTTGCAGATTTTTATTTAGAGCTTCTGAGTATTTTTCCGTGTATTTATGTGTTTTTTTTGCCGGTGCTGGTTTCATAGGTCTATGCGAGACTAGTGGTGTGATGCAAGTAATTCCCTTCTCCTCTTGACTGCCTTGTCCAGCCTTGGGTTGAGAGAGCTTAGCTTCCAGTTTGGCTGTATAATTGCATCTCTTGCATGTATTAGTGTTTGGTAGAAGGAGGAGAGGGTTGTCTGTGTATATGAGGCAATTGTAACATTGCCTCAAAATGCTCAGATTCACTAGTTAGGCCAGAGAGTACCCCTAAAACTGCCCTTTTGACATGTCTGGATAGGTACAGTGAACTGTTTTACTGATTGGCTGGTAAGGTCAAATAGAGAGCCTTGTCCTTCTGTACAGTATAGGGGGGGGTCTAGTGCTGAGGTTTATTAGTGCTTGAAAATGCAGAAAAATGATACTTAATCACTCCAAAGTCTCTCTTTTGTCTCTCTGCTGCTGTAGAACTCTGCAGGGCTTGTCGAGCTGTATACTAGTGCAAAAACCTTGCAAATGTGGGTTTTATAGCAGGGAAATGAAAGAGACAGAAATTAGCCCAAAATGGCCAATAAACTACTAATTTCTGCCTGAAACCACTCCTCCAGGCACATATAGGGTGCTCAAAGCTCCCTCTCTCACAGTGAACAGAGAAACTTCCTTCTCCAAGTAAGGTATGTGCAAACACAGAAACTTGTAACACAGCCCTGAAGTCAGCACTAACCTGAAAACTGGACTATACTAGCTTAGAAAAGCAGGAAAACAAGTCTATTTTTTGTTTTTTGTTTTTTTTTGTTTTTTTCAGAAAATAAAGTAGATGCAATAAAAAAACACTTTAAATGCACATAAATGGCTATCACACTTGACTGTGTAGCCTACAACAGTTAAACAGGTAATTTAAACACAAACGTGTGCAGGCAGTAAAATAAGTACAATATGTAGCTGAAACAAGCTTTTTAAATCACAGAAACTCTAAAAAAATTGGTGTTTTAGGCGGAATTAGATGAAGGCAGCAAGAAAATGCAGAAAAATGATACTTAATCACTCCAAAGTCTCTTTTTTGTCTCTCTGCTATAGAACTCTACAGGGCACCAGGCAGGAGCTTCCTGAGCTGTATACTAGTGCAAAAACCTTGCAAATGCGGGTTTTATAGCAGGGAAATGAAAGAGATAGAAATTAGCCCAAAATGGCCAATAAACTACTAATTTCTGGGCTGAAACCACTCCTCCAGGGACAGATTGGCTTCTCAAAGCTCCCTCTCTCACAGTGAACAGAGAAACGTCCTTCTATCCAAGTAAGGTATGGGCAAACACAGAAACTTGTAACACAGCCCTGAATTCAGCACTAACCTGAAAACTGGACTATACTAGTTTAGAAAGGTGGGAAAACAAGTATATATTTTTTTTACTTAATCATTCCAAAGTCTCTCTTTTGTCTCTCTGCTGCTGTAGAACTCTGCAGGGCACCAGGCAGGAGCTTGCTGAGCTGTATACCCTGTAGACCTTACCCTGCTCACCAGGTGGTGCTTTGATGCATATGTGCGTGCAGTCTATAGCACCCACTACCTCAGGGTATTCTGGTATTTTGGTGGAACAGTTGCATATTGCTAGCCAATGCCTCACAGGTGTTGGGGAAATATATGTGCTCACCGACATGTGCTAACATGGCATCCAGGAACTGGTGGAGTACCCTGGATGCTGATTCCTGTGATATCCCCATCATATCCCTAGTTGGCCTTTGGAAGGTACCTGTAGCTAGTATTCTTAGGCCTACACATACAATGGTATCTACTGGGATGGGTTCCCTCTGTTAGTTCTGTGTGTGAGACCTGGCCGGCACAGCTCAACAATTTGCTGTAGGAGGTCCCTGTCCACCCTATAGCTCTCCACTATCTCCAGCTCATGTAGCCCCTGGTAGGTTACCCTGGGTCTGTATATGCTTCTCCGTCTCCTCACTGCGGGTTGTTCGACAGCATTCACATCCTTACCACCCTCTGCCTCTTCCACAAGTTGTATGATAGCTATTGTAGCCCTTATCATTTTGCTGTTGTGAGTGTTAAAAGTTCCCCACTTGTTTACACCGGTGGTGTAGAATGAGGGGAAAAACAGAGGGGACGGTGTTTGCTTAATTTATAGTAGTATTCTAGGTTGGGCTGGTCTGCTGCCTGTGTAATTGGCTGATTCTGATACATTTCACCTGCCAGCTAAGCTAGCTCTCCTTGATTACCTTCCTTCTGCTGTTTTCCCCTCCCATTGCCTTCCTGTTTAAGCTCGTGTGCACACCATGCAAACAAAGTGCTCAAATGTGCACATTGCTGCTATTTCCTGGTTTAACTTATTTATTCCTATAAAACCCAGTGCAGGGCGTGCACACCCGCTTAGACTTTTTAAAGAGTGCTAGGCAGGATTAGCCACACCCCCTAGTTTAGCTGTGCTAAGCTAGGAGCAAACCTGAACCACAGGGCTCTAATCCACTTGCAGTATGCCTGGCACCTCCCCCCCATGATGTCACCTAACTACTAGGCTTGCACCAAGCTATTCCTGCTCTTACACTGTCGGGATCTGACTCACATGCTGGGGAAAACTGGGATTCACTATCCTTCCCCTCATTTGCATAAGATTGCCTGGTAATGCATAGCTATATGTCTTACACTGAGGCTCTCCCCTTAGCAACAACTACTCACTGGCCAGGTTGTCTTCTGCCTGCCATTGACTTGCATGGCAGAATAGTGATTTTAGTTAGACTGCTTATTTTAGGTTTATTTTATTATATTCCTCCTGATCCTATTTGCGCGCCGCTGCCCTACGCTTAAACAGCCAAGATCTGCTAAAAAAAAAAATAAAAGTTGATTTTTTTTTTTATTTTTTGTTTGCAATGCCAATGGCCTTATATTTGGCCATTGACATGCTTACTACATGATATGCAGCCTCTATTTGGGGCTGTCACAGATTCATTTTGGATTTTGCAGAAATGTACTCTGTTACTAACCGAGTATATTTCTGCAGAGAGCACTAGTCTTGCACAGACTGTTGCAAGCTTCCTGGTTTGCAAAATCACTTAATTTGCATGGATTTCACCTGCAAATGGGGTGATTTGCATATCAGGGCTTAGTCCATGAAAGATTAGTGCAGGAACGCTCGTGCACGCCTCTGCAAGCTGTTCCTGGATCGCACGGCAGACATATTGCCTGGTTGAGCTCCTGCACTCCATGCAAGCTTTTGAGAATCCGGGGGTTAATATTCAATAATTTGAATTTGAGTGGATTCTGTTATGTGTGGTGTTGACAATTTCATAACCAAGTCTTCCTTCAGTAGATAATTACTTGAAAGGATACATATGTTTTAAATGTTACAGATCAGAATGTCTATCTAATGATATTTTTAAAAATGTAGAACTGTTATAAAATATTCTATTTAACAAGTTTGAGTTACCACTAAGAAACAGAAACAGAACTGATAGAAACAATTTTAGAGCACCCACAGAAAGTATACAAATGCATAACTGTTACAGTTAGTGCAGAAAGTCAAAATGGCTACATCAGAGGCAAAGAAGTGCTTTAATGTAAAATTACAGGAGGGTTTCATTGTTAATTTTCATTTAAATTAAATTTTAACTGTGATGTTTTAGAATTGCCATTATGGTGTCTGACCACAAAACTAGCCGTTTATCCAGGTGAGAAGTAATATCATACATCAGAGTCCGGAAGAAAATGTCAAGGGGCCTCAGCAAAGTTCTTAAAATTGCTTGTTGGATTTTGATGCATAGAATTTGACTTAAAGTTCAAAAAGGACTAGCTAAAGCTCTGCAAAGAACAATTAACACAAACCTGTTCAGCTGACTGGCCACTTTTTCCTCAATAAGCCACCACTGGTTTCACTAAAAAGGAAGTCTGAGAAATATTTCCCTGGCTATAAATTGGTAATGATTCTGATTAGATCATCTTTGTCCATTAAACAAACAATGATTGAATAAGAAGTATTCTATTCAGAAGGAATCCAAAAAATACTGATGAGGTTAAACACTGACCATTGCTGTTAAGAATCTAATAAAGCCATCTGATGCTATATTTATAGTTTATTTATTTGGCAGGTCTCTTTAGTTTTGATAGCTATCATAATGTGTTTCCTTTCATTAGTTTACTGTGGTGGTGCTGCGGTAGCATTGTCGCCTCACAGTAAGACGTTGTCCCATTCGATTCTCAGCTAGAGCATCTTCTGTGTGGAGACATGCGTGAATGGGCGTACCTTTGTTGAAGGTTGTGCGTCAGGGCCAGCAACTTGGCATGTAAAAATATACTGCCAATCATTAGCAGACTGGAGTTCCGCTGTGGTGACCCCTAACCGGGAAAAGACGAAAGACACAACAACAACAACAAAAAGTTTACTGTACCCAAACTGCCTACACAGAGTGAATACTTTTAGAAAGTAGTGTAGGACTCCAGCATGGCTGATGCTTTTTTAGGAGCTACTCCCTTCTGGAACCTGATACATTACACTTCCTTAGCTGCCTTTCTAACTTCTCATCATTGTCTTTATTCTGCCCACTGAACTCAATCTTTCCTTCTTATTTCCATGAAATACAGAGACAAACAACATACTCTCTGTCTCTTGACTTACCTGGCTCAGATCTGAGAACACGGTTTACCAGCTTCATGCAATTGTATCATTCACTAGTGCCTTAAACACTACCTTCATTTCTCTTGTTCTTATAATTTTTTTCCAGTTCGGAGTAATTGTTTCTAACTGCCAGCACATTTTCAAATCTCAACACTTTTTCTATTGGCCCTTTCTGTCTCTTCTGTCTCTTTTTCCCATGCTATCTATTCATTCCCTTTCTACTTCTACAAAAAGCTACCATTTATTTTCGTTTTCTAAATTTTTAATTTACAGCTTTATGCTTCAGCCCTCTGATGAAAATTACTGAATGTTTTTTCTGCTGTCCCTTTCAATCCACATCTGTACCTTTCTCTTAACAATTTAACATTTTTATTATAAACTTTTAATAGTTAATGTAAACATTAAGTATAACTGAAACATTACACATCAAATATGTTTCCTTAATACCAATACGTCTACTCCATAGACCTGCAGCTAGTCCTTGTTCAGTGCATCTAATACATACAGTGCATATTTATATATATATATATATATATATATATATATATATATATATATATATATATATATATATATCAAATTATAATAAATGTTTTCATGTCCTTTGTGCCGCTCTGTTATATATTCTAGCATTCTATACACATTGCATGTGTGCATGTGTGTGTAAGTGTGTGTGTACAGATATTATATATGTATAGACAAATAAATACATTTCATAGAAAAGTGTAGAAGTGTATTCAAAGTATGCAGTTGTGTTACTTCGTATCATAGAAGTTATGAGGGAAGTGAGTCTTGCAGAGTATGTGTGATATGAACTGTGATGGTCAACGTCATGCTTTAGCCCCAGATATGAAAATGTCTGTGTTTGCTCTCAAGCACTGTTTCACTTTGTGTGGTGTTGTTTTCTTTTCTACACAGCTGTGCAATCATGGAGTAAAAATATACATATAATTAAGGGAGGTGTGAAGGCACAACCCCCGACATGGGGGCTGCAGGTGGACAAAAATATATTTTTAGGATGTATTTCTTCTGGAGATGGTTTTATATGAAATGAGTTTTGCTGGTGAGTTTTCAGTGAAATGGGTTTGACCATTTAAGTTTCATTAAAATGAAAGTTTTTTGTTATGACATAGACCTATATGTATATAAATATATATATATATATATATATATATATATATATATATATATATATATATACATACATACATACATACACATATATTATTTATTTATTTTATTTAACATTTATTTACCGGGAAAATCCAACTTGGAACAAGCCTTTTTTCAGTGGCGGCCCAGGGTGAAATGCTCCAGACACATATATGGGTGTATCTGAAATCATCTAAACAACATAAAACTGACAGTAAAATGATCAACAGAAAATATCTAAAAGTAAAAAGATCTAAATTGAAAAAACTACCTAAACACAAAACACTAACAAAATTGAAGTTGAAGGTTGAACATTGAGCTGGCACCTCGGCGTTCGTCAAAATCTACTGCCAATCATTAGCGGAGCGGAGTTCCGCTGTGACGACCCCTAACTGGGAAAAGCCGAAAGACAACAACAACTAGGAGCTGGTATATATATATAATAAGCAGGAGGTTTAGTGGATGCAGCCTCCCGAGATGTGGTTTGATTTTTGTCAGATTTTTCAATTGTTTTACATGTCGTTAGATCATGTCACACTTTTTCATTGTTTTTGTAGGGGCCAAGCCACCCTGCACCCCCATGCCTCTTGCTAATTATATACACCAACTCTGAAGTCGACCAACAGTGGGAAAGGGCATAACCCTCCAGTGGTATAACTTCAGTTTTGCTAGTTTTTTCAATTTAGGTATTTTTCAATTTAGATTTTTTTTTTCTCAATCATTTTACTGTCTATCTTATGTTGTTTGGATCATTTCAGATATACCAGCAGCTAGACAGGTAGATAGATAGATAGTGTTGTCTATTAGTGAAAGTATTTAGCTTTCTATCTAATCTATCTATTTTTCTATCTATAGGTAAATCAAATTGCTTTGATTACCCTCTTCAGATGCAACACAGGCCACCTAGGAAAATAGTGCTGCATCTATGAACAGAATTACATTCACGAGCAATAGTATATGAATTGCAGAAGTACAAAGACATACAATTGCTACAAAGTCTAATCCTATCAAAAACAGAAACTTGATTAAGAATTTACCAAGCAAAACAATTCTATATATATATACATATATATATATATATATATATATATATATATATATATATATATATATATACACATAACCACATAACCACAATCACCAACAGCAGGACATGAACCGAAAGAGTCTGACTTGGTATTATTTTTGGCTATACAGTCTAATAAGATTAAAACACACTCTAGAATAAGCATTTATGTACAGTACACTGTAGGCAGGTCAAGAAATCAGTACCTCAGAAACAGAACCATGAATTTTTACAATGACCGATTTCTTGCATGAGTCAAACAATCAGTGTAAAACTTGAACAGAGGAATATTTTAGAAATGTAAGAATTGTGCCAGTAGCGTGTTCACATAGGATTCCTCCACATATATAGTTAGATGCAGAGTGGCTTAGGAAATTTCAGCCAATAATTCTAAAGTGTAGTCTGACACAGGAGGGCACAGATAAGTAAAAAGGTTAATACAGAGCTTAAGAAAACTGTACATGACTGAGACGTATAATAGCATGGCCTTAAAGAGGATGCTAAGGCAGCGTGGGCTGGATATGCTCATAAGGACAAACAATTAAGTATATTAGGCTCCCTCTGATATTTCTGAAGATCCAGCCTTTTGCTGACAACATAAACTCACTAGAGAAAGTTTCTTTTTTTCAAAGTTTAGCCCCGAGCTCTAGGCTAGGTTGATGATTTGCTCAGTCATGCATCATACAAATACCATAGCTGGAATCAAATTCAGGTCTGCATAATGTACCTCATTAATATATTTCAGGGCCAGCCACATAGTGAGAAATTCTTTTTATAACCTTCAAGTCCACAAACATATTTAAAATATCACTATTTAACCAAGGTTTGCTTGTGTACTGTGCAATGGGAAACATAATTTAAAATGTTTACATGAACGGAAAATCGGTTTCTGTCCAGGATATCGGAGAGAAGTTACTCATATAATATGTCTGAGCCAGGCTCTTTCACTGTGCCATGGATTTATTAAACAGTGAAAGTGTTATGAAAATGAGGAATGTTGTGTACCTTAGAGGGACAAGCAACTGGTCATTTACAAAGAAATCATAGTCTTGTCAGCCAAGCAGTAAAGTCTGACTTAATTAAAGTACCATATAAATTATCCACATAAAATTCTTTAAAGATCCTGTGTTAAAACTAGTAAACAGCATCGAGCCACCAACAGGAAGAGCAAAAAATGGACAAATTAATTCCAGTGATATGTGTTTCATATGTCATTTCATCAGGATACAAACTAACCAGCAACACAGGGCATCCTTGCCATAACTGAGTATTTTGACTGCTAATAAATGATAAACTTGACCAAACATATTATTGACATTATTTAGTGTTTATTATACACACTCACATGCATATGACATATTCAGAATAGGAATAACAACACACACACACACACACACACACACACACACACACACACACACACACACACACACACACACACACACACACACAAAATTAGAAAGCAGCAAATGCAGAAAGGAAACATAAAAGTCACAATATTTCAGCTTAGGTATAGTAAAATATATAATGTATACCACCTATTGTATACCCACTTCACATTTCCATTGTGATGTATAATACATAAACATGTTGTATAAATTGGGTCTCTAAAGGAACATTGTGTATCCCAAAGTGACATGCAAAATATTATAACTAAACACTCTGTATTAGTATCTCAAAACATCACAAATCTCAAAAGCATACACAATGTTAATAATAACTGTTTATTTCCTCCACCAGCTATGCCCTCCCTGCAATCCCTGATATAAGGTCTCTACCCCTTCATCACCAAATCCTAAATATACTACCTATGAGATCACAGAAACTCGGAGAAAAGAGAGAAATTAAACAAGAAACCTGCCTTTTCCTCTTTTTTTTTCACCAATTCATGTAACTTTCTATTTAACAACCAGTTGTTTAGTATTGTTCCAACTGCTTCTGTTTTTAGTGTCTGTAGCAGGGATCTAGTTCATTTGATCAGTGAACTACATTGTTAAAACCCATATGGTCAGGCCGGCTGCAGTGGTGCAGTGGTTAGCATTGCTGTCTCACTCCAAGAGGTTCCCCAGTTCATTTCTCAGCTGGGCTATCTTCTGTGCGGAGTCTGCATGTTCTCCCTGAGGTCAAGTTGGTTTCCTCTGGGTGCTCCTTTTTTTCTCCCATATCCCAAAGACATGTTGCAGGTGGATTGGACACTCTAAATTGGCCCTAGGTGTGAGTGTGTGCATGTGTGTGTGTGCCTTCTGTGAAAGGTTGGGTGCTGGCTGGCAACTCGACACTGTAAAACCCCACTGCCAGTCGTTCTACATACCATTGTTCCACTGTGGTGACTCCTATGGGAAAAAGTTGAAAAAAGAAGTTGAAACCCTTATGGCTGAAAATTTAGTTAGTTGATCAACTAAAAGATGCCAAACAACACAAGCAATGTTTTTGCTGGGTGGCAAGTCCCCCTGCTCTCCCACACTGCCTGCTATTTATGTATGTGGTATATGTATTTATGTATTATGTACAGTGGGAAAAAGGAGAAATTCTCTGATTCTCACAGTACTCTGATCTCATTCAGAACAGCTCAGCAAACTAAATTGTCCATACGGTCTTGACCACATGGGTTTTGATAATCTAGTTCACTGATCAAATAAAAGGAGCCCCTGTAGCACCACTCTACCACCAAGGCCTTTGGCATCCCAGCTATTGGCAGGTTGGAAAAAGTAAGGGAAAAGGGTAAACATGAAGAAGAACAGCCCAGCAGTGTCATATACACTGTCCTTATATGCCAAGAATGTTCTTATGCTGTAACTGTGAAAGGCTGCTAAATATCACAGACATTACGGCACATAGCATTGATAAGTTAACTTATGGCCCTCACTGGTATGATAGATTCCATGACTGACTGCCATGCAGTAAAATCATTACCCATTTTCCCTTCGATCCACCTATCTATTCATCCATCCACAACCCTTTTTTTCCTATTTTTGCTCATGAGGTGACAACAACAACAGTGACAAGACTCTAGAGCCAATGCTACCACTACAAGATGGCTAGCCCTGCCGTGGTTATTATACTCATATCACAGGGGAGATGCCAAATTGCAACCAGAAACCCAACACTATCTCCATGAATAGATGAGCCAGCAACTGCCAGTCCCTTCTGCACCTCCTCTGTCTCCTTCAGCATCTGAGCCACTAATTGAAATATTAGCTTTTTCCTTTCCTTTGAATCATACATCATTGGAGACAGTACCTGCTGACAAAGCACATTCAGTGTATGGTGATATCAACAACAAACACATTCTCTTAAAGATACTATACACTTCCTGTGTCAACAAAATAGGTGTTATAGCTCATAACATCACTGTCTAAATCACCACAACTAAAATGTACATTAATTTCTTCTAAAACCTTAATCAAATATTGATTCCCTCAGTCTCTGTCTCCCTCTTTTTTACACATACACAGACACACACACACACACACACACACACACACACACGCACACACGTACACACACACACACACACACACACACACACACACACACACACACACACACACACACACACACATATGCTTAAATGTATTTATTTACTTATTTTTATATTTGTTAACCAGGTTAGTCCGACTGGGCATAGACAATCCTTTTTCAGCAGAGACCCATGGAAAAAATCTGTACACTGAAGAAGGACGTTTTTGTCTGAAAGCTTTGTTTTATTAAAAAGGATTTATACAATGCTGTGGAACTTGCTTTTGTTGGTACTTGGGGTGAATATCACCAGATAAGAGTAGTATTGTGCTTTGAAGTATTTTTAGGAAGAAATATTTGCAAGGGATTTTGTTTTAATGAGAGGTTGGGCATTCGGTATGTACAGTACTTTGAACTTGTGAAATGGTATAGTGGTATGGTTAAAGAGAGAGGGGCAATAGGGGTAGAGTAGTTATTTGTATGGTGGATAGTGAGATAAGAGAATGCAGGAGATGGGGTGATAAGTAGGTGAGGACTATGGTAAGTGGTTAGAGGTGAGAAAAGACTTAGAAAAGCTACTTCAGGCAGGGACTAAAGGTGGAAGTGTCTCTATTTATATAAAAAATAAATATACTTCAAGGCTGTTCAAACAGGACAATGCACTTATAGGTTCATAGGTAGGTACTAGGCTATTGGCCCAAGGGCCTACGTAAGCCTAGTCAACAAGGTTCCCTGGCTTACGTCACCCAAGAAAGCTATTTTCCTGTGCCACTGTCGAGCAGAGACACAGAAGTGATCCCCGGGGTGTATTTCCTATTTCCCATCCACTCATTAAGATTTTTCTTGAAGAGTGCTAATGAAGAACTTTGCTTGACATAGATGGGTAGCCTGTTCCAGAGTATGGGAAGTCTCTGGGATAGGAATTTATCCCTCCAGCATGTCCTGTTTATTGTGGTGCTTGAGCTGCTAATGTTCAAATCACTATAGGTAAAATCCAATATCACTTCCTTGAAAGCTATAGGTCCCCGTCTATGACCCAAGAAACCCATACCATGTATTTAAACATATTAGAAACACTAACTATCCAACCCAATACCATATTCATGGGTGACACCAAACGCACATGCACAGAGATTCCTGGATTTTGTAAATACATACTCCCTGAACCAGATAGTCACCACACCAACCAGGGGTGCAATCATGCTGGATCTGATCCTCACTAATATGGGAGACTGCTGTACAACCCCTACTGTAATGCCTTCCCTAGTAAGGTCAGACCACAAAATGGTCTCCTTTGAAGTAAGAATCAAACCTGGACCCCCAGCTAAAACTGGGATATTCAGGAATTATTCTATGGCTAACCTCCTGCTATTAATTGAGAACTTGGCAAAATTTCAAGCCCCATAAATGCTGAAAACACCACTGCATATGCAGAACTGTTCTCAGAAACCCTGTGCATGCATGTTAATAGCTGTACCCACAAGGAAGAAGTAGAGAACTAACTCCAAAAACAAGCCACCCTGGTGGAATCACAACATCACTAGGCTGTAACAGGAAAACGAAAATCATGGCAAAAATTATGAGGTGCAGCACATAGGATAAAAGCACTCTCATCAAAATCAATAAACAACTTAGAGGACAAATAAAGCCTACCAAATCCAAATTTGAGGTAAGTTTGGCCTCCCAGGCTATGGATAACCACAAAGCATTCTTTAGCTATCTCTGCAACCTCAAAGGCAATACACAATTCTGTGCAGAGCTCATTGTAAATGGAGCCACCTATACTGAGCTAGATGATATAGAAAACTTCCTAGCTGATAAATGCAGCTCTAGCTTTACCCCTCTCTCCCCCCTCAACCTTACCTCAGGAAATATCATCAACTATAACTCCCCCTACTATCACTAGGGAACAGGTCCATAATGCTCTCTCTAAGACCAAGAACAATGCATCAATGGGCCCTGACAATATCCCAGGATGTCTTAAAATAGCATGAAACATGACTTATCAGTGCCTCTAGAATTACTGTTTAACTGTATCCTCCAAACAGGCTTCATCCCTCATGAACGGACAAAGGCAACAGTCATTCCTCTGCACAAAGGTGGGCCATCTGCAGACCCTGGAAACTACAGACCCTTAAGTCTCATTAGTTCCATATGTAAAGCCATGGAAAGAATTATCATGGAGATGAGCAATAGAGATATAGTAAACCTCCAGACATTGTACCACCCAATTCTGGTTTCATCAAGGGCAGATCATACCTACTTAACCTTGTGGACTTCTTTGAGAAGGTCTCCAAAGCAATGGATGAGGGCAACATCATTCACACTGCCTACCTTGACCTGGCCAAGGCATTTAACACAATACCCCACTAGGGCATTGTTGACAAACTCAAGAGGTTAGGTAAAAACCTGTATGTCACCTGGTGGATAGCCAGCTGGCTCACAGGCAGAACCCAGGAAGGTAGAATTGGGGAGTCCACCTCTACAAAGAGGCCAGTTACAAGTGGAGTCTCTCAGGGATCAGTCCTTTGACTGCTCCTTTTTGGCATTTAGTTCTCAGAAGTCAAGGCCAATGTCAGTGGTCCCTGGCTGACTAAATTTGCAGATGATTGCAAATTAGGAACTGTCATTGAATCTCACACTGACACAAATGTTCTCTGGGTGGGCTGACACAGACAAACAACTGGTGTCAGAGCCATAGACTAAAACTAAATGCCAAGAAATGCATAATAGTATTCTTTGGGAAGTCATCCATCCCTGGTAACTATCATATTGACAACACACCCCTTAGTGTTGACCCAGTAGTCAGGGACTTAGGGACACACAGAGACAGTAGTCTAGCCTTTGACCATCATGTGTCTACAGTGGTGATGAAATCATTCTATGTTGTGCAACTTATAAAAAAAAGGTATGACATCTAAGTCCAAAGAGGTCATTGTTCCACTGCATTTGGCATTCATCAGACCTGTCAGGGAGTACAATGCCCCCTATGCACCTAACCAGGCATATCCAACAGTTAGAACATCCACAGAGGTTCCTCACTAAAAGAACACAGGGTATAAGTAAAATGTCCTATGCAGACTGTCTCAGTTCCATATCACTGTATTCTGTCTCCTACAGGCTTTTGAGGAGAGATCTATGCCTGGTATACAGGGCATTGTCAGACCCCACTCTGATAGAACTCCTGCATATCCACAAAACAAACAGCACCTGAATTACCCATTCTAAAGACTTACACCTTGCCTGTGATATAAATAGGACCTGCTAGAGAGATAGTTATGTATCCAAGAGACTGCCCCATCTATGGAATAGGCATCCCATCCATGTAAAGCAGAGGTCCTCCCTAACTCAATTCAAGTGCAACTTTGATAATTGGATGTGAAACTGGAAATTCATCCCCGGTTTTTTGGCACCTATGTCTCTAATGGACACAGGTAACCTGTAAATGGTTCATCTCCCAGGCCCATACTTACACTTAGCAAGGGTATCAGAACTTGTCAGAGATTTGAGATGCGTGGCTAGGTTTAAAAAGGCCCTTGTGGTCATTAGCCTAATAAACACCTATGAACCTATGAACCTATAAAAAGGAGGGAGATAAATAGAGTTTTTGAAGGTATAGCCATGCTTTAGTTTCAGGTCTGAAAGAATTAAATGGTAAATAATTTATTTAACGTTAGTAGAAGAAACTGGGTTTGATTGAAGAAGTTTTATTAAGTGAGTGACTGAAAGAGTTAATAGCAGGTAAGGCTCAGGAGGGGAGGGGAGAGTGCGTTACAGTTAATGGTGATGTGGGGTATGCATAGAGGAGTGGGTGTGTCTATTGGCTAGTGTGAAGGTGGGGCAAAGCAGGTTTAGCTATAAAGGAAATGATGTAGGAGGGTGGATTGGAATGGGGCTAGGGTAGGGGACTGAAGTGAGCAGGATGAGCCAGAAAACCGGACCAGGCTGTCTTCCAAGAAAACAATCAGGAAAACCAAGCTCAGTCAGTTCCAGGTCAGTGTATCATGGTATCTTCCTAAAAGCTATACATCTTATACTACTAATCTAGTTCAGTGTAGTGACAAGGACCACCCTTCTATAGGGAAACCATTACAAGTATGGGCTGCAGGTACATAGATAAACCTTTTCCAAGAGAAAGAAAGTAGTTTTAAGTAACTGACCTAGGAGTACAATAGGATGAGAAATGTGGGTGGGTGGGGGGGGGGGCAGTAGTGTGCACGCTTACAGTAAAAGGCTATAGCAAAAATGTCTTCAGTTTAGAGAACAGATTAAATGCAACTCTAACATACACTAGTTTAGCTGAAAGCACTTCAGTGTTCCACTGACACAATGTCTTACAGTGCAGCACAACCAGACAGCCTTTGGTTTATTGGATGTTGGCCAGAACACAGTTAAAACTTTTGTGAGGTGGACTGGAAATACAAAAGGAAAGTAGATAAACATGTCTGAAGTTTTAAAATACTCTGATTACCAAGTAAGAAGATAGAAGATACAAGGGAGGAGCAGCATACCTTGTAAGAAACAGCACAATTATTTGAGCAACATAAGTGCAAGCAAAGCCAAGAAAAACAAACAAAAGGTAACTGCAGGTGATACCAAGCTATTATAACACACACTGCACTATTTTGTATTGTAAATAAAGCATTCCTAGTGTTATCTTTTCTGTATTAAGTAAGTGTTTCAGAAATCGTATGTGAAATATTTTAGTAATCTTTCTGATATAAAAATAGTTGTAAAGATGGACATCAAAGCAAAACACTTGCCAAATGTTGCAGTTAATAAAATGTGAATATTTATATGTTTGTTTTTAATAATAGGACGTGCAGAACAGTGATTAACTTTAACTTTCAAACATGCAGTAAAGTGATTACTCTTACAAGACCCTTTGAGTAGAAATCTATTAGTATTTCCCAGAAACATAAACCCGACATGACAACACCTTTATATTCTTTTTTTACCCTGTCTTAGAAGTATATTCCACCACTTCAGAATCACCTGAAGCTGTAGTTAACAAATACCAAAGTCCTTCTAAACGCTGATTTTCTTAGCAGCATTAATGCTAGTAATAATACAACAAATTCATCTCGCGTCTTACATATTCTGCCAGCTAAGTACCAGCAGAAATGAGATGTGTGAATATACTGTCAGATGATTCTGCTAAACTGTCAAATACCCTTATGCATTGCTCTTTCACAACTGATGATTATCTTGTTTCACAGGTTTCAACATTATTCATATCATGTACTCATTTAAAGAAAGCCACATTTTAGCTTCTGATCATTAACATCAAATTCACCATCAAGTGAGATTTTGCGGTCTACTCCAGAAATTTTCATACAGAAATACTGTTAACCATGTGTTTAAGCTGACTGCTGCTATAATGCTAATCAGTATTCATGGAAGTGGGTTTATGATATGATGCCAAGACTGATGCCAGGCTTAGGAAAATGATTTTAAAGTGGCATGTATTTTTTACTCTCTTTTTTATTTCCTGTAGTACCATAACTTGGGAAAGAGTGACTTTTTTTGACAATAATTTGTTGGACAGGAAAAGGACTAGTGAAAGGAGACTACAGCAGTTTGTAGTACCTAGGTCCTACTGATAGGCACTTCTGGCAATAACCCTTTGCTGGCTGTAGTGCACACAAAGTTTATAGTGGGCAAAGATTGTAAAGAATGTAACAGGGTACTACTGTGGGAATGAGCAGTGCCAAAACGTTGGTATTAATTCATCATAAGAGGGATAATTAGTGCAATTTTACCATCATTTCCAGAGGGATTCTGTTGTGGAATATGTCCTGCACTTCAGGACTAGGCTTGGGCAGCTCATGAGGATGGTCCCGGAGTACTGACACCAGAACAGCAACGAAAACCTGATATTACAGGGCAGCCAGAGACAAAGAGTGTTCTATAGGCAGCTGGTGATTGCACTTATTTCTGTTTGATGCAAGACTGTTTCACCACTGCAAAAAATGTGAATGATGTCAGCAACATGAAGCATTTGGGTGGCGCAGTGGTGCAGCGGTTAATGCTGTTGTCTCACAGCAAGAGGTTCTCTGGTTCGATTCTCAGCCGGGGTGCCTTCTGTGCAGAGTTTGCATGTTCTCCCTGCGTTTCCCATGGGTTTCCTTCGGGTACTCCGGTTTCCTTCCACATTCTAAAGACATGCATCTGGAGCATTTTCTCCCTGGGCCTCTGCTGAAAACAGGATCTGTGGAACGTAGTCGGACTTTCCTGGTCAACAAATGTTAAATAAATAAATAAATAGGTAGGAGGCCAAAACACAAACTCTGGCATGTTAACATGATAAGCCCTATCATTATAGAAAGGCCTTGGTACTTAGCATCCACAGTGAGTTGCAGGGGGAACCACAGGGAGATCTCGAGGTAAACCTCCTAGGGGATGCTTGATCTGATACCTTAGTGGATTTGGTAGCCTATTCCCAACAGCTAACTCCTAATTATGTTCAAGAGATCCAGCAGTATTGCTGGAATTTGGGAATATGTTCACTGGTAAGCCAGGATGTACCCACCTGCTGGAACACTACGCAAATACAGGATCCCAGTGGCCCATCAAACAAGATCTATACAGGGTTCCTGAAATAGTTAGGCAATCTCTGAGAGAGAAGCTGTAGGACAAGAACTGGAGGTAATGCAGGAGTCCAACAGGCCCTGTACCAGCCCCATCAGTAGTGTTGTCACCAAAGAGAGATGGCAGTACCAGGTTCTGGGTGGACTACAGGAAACTTGACAGTCCCACAGAGACTGATGCTTACCCTATGCCAAGCACAGGTTACTGGCAAATGTCCTACATTCCTGCAATCAGGGAGAAGTCCGCAGTTGTACTAGCCAGTCCTGATTATAGTCAAAAATTAATTGTACAGGTAGATACATTTAAATATGGGATGATGTTTGTAGTTAGCCAGGTTTCCTAAAAGGGAGATGAGTATCCATTTGTGAATTTAAGCCCCATATTTTGATTAAGTGATGAATCACATGCAGCCATAGGGAAAGAGTGTCTCAGCACAGTCTAAAGTTACAAACCAATCTGCATTGCAAAAAGGTCACTGTGGTTATATGTCACAACACTTTAAATGACTACACAGAATAAGTGTCCAAAATAGAATGCTTCTTAAATGGAGATTAGTCTTGCAGTCCTATATCATGACTATTCAACCCAGAGATGGCACAGCTAATGATAATGCAGCTGATCTGTCAAAAAAACAAAAGGTATAGGGTGCTGTGCCAAATGACTGCATCCTTGTCTCAATCTCTGTTTCTTGAAAGGAGTAGAATTGCTTGAGATTCTTATGGGGGGGAGGGGGTGCAGTGCAACTGATTTAAAAATGTTTTTTTTTTTCCGCTAGTAACTAATTTGGGCTTCAAAGTCTATGTTTCTCATGGCCTGGGAAACTGTGGCCTTTTCTCTTTTTGAACAAAAAAGGACATGTAAAGATATAAAATGTCTTGGAATATAATTTTCTGAAGTTCTTGCACTTCATTTGCTAGCAGGCCATAAAATGTAATTACACCCAACTTCAAAAAAGTAGCTGACTATGTGAAAAGAAAGCATGCATTAATATACATATAGTTAAGAGACGTGTGCTAGCATTCTATAAATTGCTGCTCCCTATTGTCTCTGGTCTGACATTATTAATTCTTATCCTTTACAGTTTTCTGAACTGGTATGGTTACTTTTGATATGACAAAGCTAAAGAACTAAAGAAAATCTTATTTCCAGAGGAAATGATGTAATAAAGCTATGGAGCATACCAGAGGAACTTGAAATGTATAAAAATATGAGTTTGGTTGCTGGTTGTTTTTCTGCCTTGGCTTGTCTTGAATTTGGTTGTTTTTGTTTGGAAAATATTAAGGTAACCACATCCCTGTAAGATTGCTATCTGCAATTTCTGCCTGTTATCTTCTACAATCTTTTAACAGCATAGGGTTTAGTACTGTCTAAACCAGAGACAATTAGATGCATGAACCTAAGATAGAGGTTTTCTTTAAATATATCCCTATTTAAATAAATGTTATGTTTTTCTTCCTTAGACACTTTTTCATTCCTTTAGGTATTTAACCTGTAACTGCACTGTTGGTTTACTGTTTAAAGTTTATTCACTTGTAATCTTTTGTGCTAAGTTTTATTATTTTTATATACATTCTCTGAGAAGGGGGTTATCATTTACAAAACTGGTTAAGCTGTGGCTTGCTGTCTCCACTTAGCTAAATAATTTAGGCCTGAAAATATGGTATATGATTACATACTTAGATAAATTAATAAGGGTAGCATGTAACTGGAAGTCCCTGGTTATTCATTCCAGGTTGGTGCCAGTAAGATTTAAAGAATTCTGTCAGTTTAAGTTTGTGTGTGTGTGTGTGTGTGTGTGTGTGTGTGTGTGTGTGTGTGTGTGTGTGTGTGTGTGAGTGTGCATTTCAAAGCAACATTATACCTAGGACTTTTGTATACTTGCTGTGCTTTTTCCATCGGAGGTATTCCAGTGAACCTGGTAATACAATATTGGTTCCAAACCAGGTCCAGCATAGGTTATTTGTCTTCTTCTTGACATTTTAGTTATTTTTTTTATCTGATTGTGAAAAATTATTTAGTTTGTTTTATAATTCAAAATATTGTACTATTTCTTTCAGAGATTAATATTAATATGAAGAGGTATCTTACTTTATAAAAAAGTGAAGCTGTAGCAAATGCATGGTTCTACTGCACAGAATATGCTAGTGTTTGCAAACATGCACACAAACCACTGTCACATCCCTGATAAGCAAACCCAATATTGAAGATTTCTAATTAGGGAATCTTTCACAGTTCCCCGTGGTTGCTTCATAAACATCTATTTGATGACAGATGCTTGACTCCTAGAAAGAGTTTCAAAGAACAACACACTATAGATCATCAAAGAATCAACATTTCAACTACAGCACGCTGACTGTCCAGAAGTCATAGCTCTTGTCCTTGATTTTGCAGGATGTCCCTGATTTTGCCTCATATTTTTGCCCTGTTCGACATTCTGCTAAATTACTGAAGGTTACTGTCGGTCAATAATTCCAGGCACCAGAGTATAATTCTTGTTCTTCAGAAAATGCAAGTTGATGCAAAACATTTTCTTTTGTTATCTTCATAACTATACTCAAGTAATATTGCCAAAATCACCCCTGGCTTTAGGCTTCCATCCTCTCATTATTTTTGCCTGTTTCTAGAATTCTTGAGCAGAGAAGGTGAGAAGTATGCCAGAGGGTAAAAGCGTAAGTCACCCAGCATTTGTTCATACAAATAAAATATAAGTGCCTTATAGGTCATTACTATTCACTAAACTCCCTAACATATAATTCTAGTGGACACTTACTTGTGGTTTGTTTTTGCAGAGGCTTTAACAGAAAGTTCCAATCCCAAAAAGTTAAGCCATAATTAAACTAAAATAGTAACTGAACTTTTTAACTGCAACAAGTAACTGAAAATATTTCACAATTCTGTGTCAGCCTCCTGTAAATTTCAAGCATTTTGTTTTCTATGTGCTAATTCCCCCTGTAGCTCTTGACAAACAAGCTTCCCCATTGAGACTCCCATTTTCCCCCAAACTAGGGATTTATACCTGCTACAGTACAATACAGGAGTAACAGCCACCCAGAGAGAGACATCAAGTAGGCAGCCATGGGGGTTGTTTGTGAATTTGCTGACATCCCAGCAATCAGGCCAAACGCCATGCAATGGACTGGGTGACAAGCTACCTGCATCCACGTTTGGAACCACAGCTCCTTCTCTCTGTGAATGCATGCTTATACTCTTGAGAATGAAGGCTACCACCAGGCAGTGGATTGATGTGTCAAAAAGCAGTCCTATGATGTTTAATACAACAATGCCTTTCCTCTAAGAGATTGTGGCCATATGCATCCTTCTTCAATGTGCTCTCCCACCCCAGGGTGGGTGTATCCGTCCTCCAATGCCATCACTGTCAATTGTCAAAGCTGTTAATCGATTTTTTTTTTGCCTGGGCTGTAGCAATTTATGCCACTGGAGCTGACATTATTTTAAGCATTTTTCTTTATTTTAGACATAGATCAATGAACGTGCAGGAATGATGCTCTAGCTGTAACTCAGATGACCGGAGTTCAGTTTGCAGCCAGGACACTAGAAGAGTTGGGTGTGTGGCGGGAACGAGCAGTAAGGGTTAGCTCATCCAGTCCATGAAAGAAAGTGGGGTTATTGCTTGTGATCATGCCACTGGTAATGGGGACAGTGCTGTGAACACATGGCAGGCTGCCATAGAATCCATCACAGATGACAACAGGAGCTGCCACTACATGTGATAATGAGAGTGACATAATCAGCTCTGAAAAATTAGGGGTGACAAAAAAATCTAAGCTAATTTGACACTAAAAACTTAGTTTACCTAGCACAGTGTGTGACTTGTTCAAAATTTTATATAGGAAAAACTAATAAGCGACTTAAGGAACGAATTAGAGACCATTATTATTGTGCTAATAAGGGCCATAGTTATAGTGCCCTAGCTAAACACATTCTAGAGAAAGGCACTAACCACTGGTTCACGTTTATGGCAGTAGAAGCAATCTATGAAAGTTTTAGGTTGGGTGATATAACTAACATCACAGAAGGGAAAGAATTAAGATGGATTCTTAAATTATCAGGACATAGAGTGCAGGCTTGAATGAATCAGTACCTCTTAGCCAGTTCTGAAAGAAAGAAAGAAAGCTTTTTAAATAGGTATCTTGCTATGTGTGTCTTTATGGCAATAGCCCTCTGGTTCCTGGCTTAAAAGAAAGCTGTGCCTTTAAAATTTGTATGGCTATTGTGTCTGCATATTTTTTTATTTGTAGATATTTAATTGATTCCGTTTTAAATATTTGAGATGTTGCTGTTTATTTGTATGGTCTAAAGAAGCGATTTTATCCCAAAAACGCTCACCTGTGTGCGAATAAAAGTCTGTTTAGATTTTATACTGCTCTTTGCCATTTTCTTTTTATTGGTTTGCTGTGGTGCTGTGTTCTACATTTTTGTTCATTTTATTTGGTTTGTGGTTGAACACAGCTTTGCAGTCAGCAGGACTTGTTTTACCATAATTCTTCTAAACGAGTTACCAGTGCATATGCAAACTTGTTAGCAAAGGGTTTGTCATCTGTGCCTGCAAAACGAGTGGATCCAGTGCAAGCTACTACTGACTTGAAATTGTTTTGTCATAAAATGAACTTGGTTCTTTGGTTTAGTCACAGAATGGCAGTGTTAGTTCAGAACTGTGGAGACCAAGTGTGTTTAATCCCTATCTGCAGCAGACTGTGCAAATTTTTGAAAACTTCTGTGAAGTTGATTTTAGACATATTTTTTCATAACACCCGTGAAGCTGAGTTTAGTAATTTAAACAGCAATGAAAGGAGGCTGATGAAAGATATTACTACTTATTCTAGTATACGGATAATGCAGCCTGATAAAGGGGGAGGGCTCTGGCTAATGGATCAAACTGATTTTCTCAATTCTATGAGCCTCTTATTGCTAGAGGAAACAGATGAAGAAGTGTCAAGGAATGAAGTTTCTTTTGCCTATTCTAGAATAGATAGTATATTATATGACATGTTATTTCAGGGGCAAATAACAAAAAAAAGAATTTGATTTCACGCATAATACTAAACCAGACACTGCCAGTATATTTGGAATACCAAAAATTCATACTGATATGATTAATCTTCCTTTTTGTACTCTATTAGGTGCATCTTGATCTAAAACTTAGTTTATAGCCAAGTTTCTAGATAATAAACTCAAGGAAGGTATAAAAATTTTGTGTATTTTTTTGTAAAGATTCTTGGTATTTTTTTAAGCTTTTGGGCAATATGAAATTTTCCTCTGATATTATTTTTGTCATGATAGATGTACACAGTTTATTCTCAGTCATTCCACATGAGGAACATCTTAACTTGTTTGAGAACCAGCTTTTTTAAATATACTGACCTAGGAACTTGGAAGGTTGATGCAATGGTGTCCCTAATGGAAATAGTACTGAAAAACAATTTTCTTCATTTTGAGGGCCAGTTTTTAGATAGGTCATTAGTGTGGCCATGGAGGATGCATGTGCCCCCATGTTCACCAATTATGTAATGGCTGAGTGAGAAGATAGATATGTGCTCAACAGAGACTTTAAAGGCAGTTGGTGTCTCTATACCAAGTTTTTGGATAATATTTTTATTTTGTGGACAGAAGGGTGGGAGGTTGGCATAATGGTTAAGGCATTTACCTTTCAAACACAAGGTGCAGGGCTTGATTCTCACAGGGGTAATTGGCTAGGCTTAATATGGCCCACAAGGGCAGTTTGCCTAGTACTAATCTATGAACCTATGAACCTATACTCCTGAAAGATTAAAAGTGTTTTAGAGTACATTAATAATAACACACATTTTTTCTCATTTTCTCACAGGTTAGATAAAAATAACATTACATTTTTAGATGTGGAGATTAGTAAAGATATAGCCAGTCAAAGATTAGTCTCTGATATCTATCACAAGCCAACTTTTTCAAACTCATATCTCCACTATTCCACTTGGCATCCTATACATCAGAAAAAAATCAGTGGTCAAAGACCAGCTGGTCATATTGATCAGAATGATAACTGAACCTGATACCTTTCTTTGTGAATGTGATATCCTTATGGACATGTTTTTGAAGAGAGGATAACCCCTTGAGTTTTTAAATGAAATACGACAAGAAGTGATTATTAAGAGACAAATGAGTATTTTTTTTTCTATTTTGAGTATTAATGGCCAAAGTAATAGTGAGATGGGAATGGTACTTGACCAGCCTGGAAGACCCAACACTAAGTTCTTTATATCTACATTTGCACTGGATAGTTTTACCATTACTAAATGTATTAATAAAAGTGGAGTATTTTTTAGACCGACCCCAGTGTATTAAGTAAAACTGGTGAGAAACCATTTTATGTTTATAGGAGACAAGCCATTTAAAAATTATTTGGAAGGAGTAAGAAAGCAAGGGGGGTGGCATAAAGCACTTGGAATGAAAAAATGTGGGTTTTATCCACATTATTACAAGATTACTTCTGGTAATGCTTTTACAGTTCATAGGTTCATAGGTGTGTACTAGGTTAATGGCCCTGGGGCCTTTACAAACCTAGCCCACAGAAGTGCCCTGGCATTGTGCCACCCATTGTTAGGGCCCAATGGCTCTATCAAGTAGAGCCACTGGAGTGATCCTTGGAGTGAACTTTCTCTTTCCCATCCACTCATCAAGATTTCTCTTGAAGAAGGCTAGTGAGGTGCTCTGCTTGACATGTATGGGAAGTCTATTCCACAGCATGGGTAGTCTCTCGGTTATGAACCTGTCCCTCCAGCATGTTCTGTTGATTGTGGAAATGAGGTTGAGATCTCTGGAGTGTGTGGTCTGGAGGGATTGAGATTTCTTTAGATGCAGCATTTCTAACAGTGCTCGGTCAGACATGGCTTTAAAAGTCAAGCAGAGATCGCCTCTTAGTAGACGATATGAGACAGAGAATAGCTGGAGGTCTTTTGAGTCGGTCCATGTAGGACATGTGTTTAAGGCTTAGGATCCTCTTCTCGAGGTACTTTTGTGGCCTCTCCAGGTGTTGCAGGTGTCTAGTGAGGTACATGTCAAATGGGGCTTTATATTCTAATCTAATGAGGGAAGAGTAGAAAGAAATGATGACCTCTTTCTTCCTGGATGCAAAACCCCTGGTAATGAGATGTGCCACATAGGAGGACTTTCTGACCACAACTGCAATGTGGTGGTTGCAGGAGAAGTTGTTGTCAACCTGTGTCCCTAGATCTCTTATAACGACTTCAGTGTTCAGTGGGCTCCCATCGATATGGTAATTAGTCAGAAATGAGATTTTCTCAAAGGGGATAATGACACATTTTTTGGCATTAAGCTAAAGGCCATGGTTTCAACACCAGTCATTGATCTCAGTGAGGCCTTTCTGTAGGGTGTCTGCATCACTTGAGGAGTTATTAATGGCTCTCAGCTTGCAGTCATCTGCAAATTTGGTCAGCCAGAGTCCCTCCGTCTTGGCCTGGACTTCTGAGACGTAGATGCCAAACAGGAGAGAAACTAGGAACGATCCCTGTGCGACTCCACTCATTACTGGTCAGCAGTCTGACTTGGAGTCCACTACTTTCACACTGTGGGTTCTGTCTGTGACCCAGTTTGCAACCCACCTAATGATATAGGGGTTGATGCCTAGTTTGCTGAGTTTATCAATAATTCCTGAGTGAGGAATGGTATCAAAGGCCTTGGCAAGATCGAGGTAGGCTGTATGAATTGCCTTACCTTCATCCACCGCTCTTGTGACTGACTCAAAGAAGTCAACCAGGTTGAGCAGGCATGATCTACCTTTCACAAAACCAAATTACATGGGATCTAGAGTTTGGAGATTCCCTATATCCTTGTTAATTATGTCCATGATGATGCGCTCCATAGCCTTACATATCAGGCTCATCAGGCTAATGGGACAATAATTTCCAGGGTCTGTAGTCACTCCTCCTTTATGGAGAGCAATGACTGTGGCAGTGCACCATTCAGTAGGGATAAAGCCTGAGGTGAGGTTGTGAGTGAACAGAGCACACAGATGTGGTGCCAGTTCACTTTGTAATTCATATAGAACACGGCCAAGAATATTGTTGGGTCTCATGGAAGCTGTACTTTTGGCCTTAGACAATGCAGCTTTAACCTGTGCAGTAGTGCTGGGTGCTTGGCATTCTTCTGGTATTGAGATTTGTCCTTTAGGGGGAGAGAGGGGCAAAGTTGGCACTGAATCTGCTGGCCAGTATGTTGTTAATATCTGTTGGCTCAGTATAAGTGGTACCATTGTGCAGTAACTCAGAGCAAATCTGGGTATTGCCATGGAGATTCTTGATATAACTATAGAAGGCTCTGTGGTTGTTTTTAGTGTCTGCTGCAATTCTGCCTTCATAGCTGGCTTTGGAGGTTTTGATGAGGGATCTCAACTTTTTCTTGAGCCTAATACGGGAATTTTTCCAGTCTTGGGACTTCACCTTTTTCTGTAACAGTTTCCTCCTTCTGTTGTACAGTTTATTAATGGCAGGGGACCACCAGACTTTCTTCCTTTTTTTGGAGGAGAGTATCTTGGCTCTGTTGGGTATGGCTAGTTCCATGCATTTATGTACATGTATGTACAGTGCATTGGTGCATGATTCGGCAGTCATGCATCTATATTCCATTGGCGTGGGTGCAGTGAAGTTAGCCACATCTGTTTTTAGGAATCCAAACTCAGCTTTGGAGAAGTTTTTGATAGTGGATAACTTTGCAGGGAGTGTGGGTGAGATGTGGATTTCCATGGTGATTAGTTTGTGGTCGGATCTAACCAGGGAGGAATTGACTGTTGGTATAGAGCAACAGTTGCCAATGTTAGTAATAACAAGGTCAGGGATGTTGCTTCCTCTAATGGGGGTAAGAAAGAGCTTGTCCAAAGCATTGGAAATGATGAATTCCAGGAAGTGTAGGGCCAGTGCATTGGTGCATGAGTAGTTTTCCCAGATGATGGACTGGTAGTGAAGTCACCTAGTATGAGAGTTTTGGGTTGGATCTTAATAGTTTCCAATGTGCTTAGGAATGTGGAGTGAGAGTTTTGGGACATGGTTGGGGAACTATAGCAGGCTATGACCTGAATCGCCGTCTTACCCAGTGTTAGTTGTACCTGTAGTATCTCAAATGCGTTATACTGGGCTATTAGTCAAGAGGTGTGCACATCCTTTATGAATATGGAGACAGCACCACCTTTGGAGCTTCAGTCCATGTTCTGGGCCAAAAGGTGTGGAATGAGTTACAGTCTGGTAGTGCAGGGGTGTTTTCTGCTGCTTTAAACCAGGTCTCCATTACAGCACAAATGCTGATGTTCTCCATTCTGAGGAGTGCTTCAAGCGAGTGCATCTTGAGATTTAGACTTCTACCGTTGAGCAGCATGACCCTCAGACTGCATTTATTTATAGCTGTTATGGTGGTAATTTCGTTACCAATTTGGGTCTTGATGCGAGGAAGCATTCAACAGAGTAAGTTGGGATTTTATAAGAAGGGCAATGACACCATTTACATTTGCTGAAATGATAATAAGGTTCATTAGGAGTATATATGAGGGAACAGAGGAAAAAGTTAGAGGAATGGCTTATGAAATCCAGGGGTATTATAATTGTTGTTCCACAAATATGGTTTATTTAGCCCAATGCCTAAAATGCCCTGCCTTCGATGTGGGGAGGACCTCCAGGAGGTTAAGGGATTTAATTTCTGAACACATCCTAGATATTAGAAACAGCAAACCTACTAATGCATTGTATAAGCATGTGATGGCATGTGACAGTCATACTTTTGACTTTTACTAATAGAGCAAATGAAAAAAGACATTCAGGGTAGAATAATAGATGAACATCTTGATGCCTGTAAGATGAGAATGAAGATCAAATTAAATGCAGCTAGCTACCCTGGTCTAAATGAAACTTTCTCTTAATTCAGTTTTAAAATTGAAGCATTTTGAGAGTGTTTTTGATTCTATGAGTTCTTTTGTTTTATCATCAGACCCTTAGGACGAATATTTAAATGTTTGTTTTAATCTACTATTTAGTTCTGATGAAGTTCCAGTGCATTTTAGGAATGAAAGTGTTTAACTCTGGTCAATAAAGTTTTATATGTTATTGCTGGCTCTGTGTTGTCCTCTGTGTATCACTGAGGACGTTTCTTTTATTTATTCATTTGAGGATTCATATTTCTCAGTTTCTCTTACAATCATTGATTAGCGCATTCAAAGGTGAAAAGAGAGTGCAGCAAGAAAGAGGGTAAAAAACTCCAATGGGCTTGCAGCTTGTTGTTTGGAAACAGTTGCACTTTTTGTAACCTGATATCCCAGGCCAGGACAATATTACTGACATACCTAAACATTTGACAACACTAGTAGAAAAATGATGCTCGAAAAGGAAGCAGAATGTAAAAAAATACCACTACTGTTGGTGGGTCTTGATGCAGAGGAAGCATTCAACAGAGTAAGCTTGGATTTTATGAGAAGGGCAATGGAAGCCTTTACATTCGCTGAAATGATAATAAGGTTCATTAGGAGTATATATGAGGGATCAGAAGAGAAAATTAAAATGTGTGTGGGGTGTACTCTCTGATAAGTTTTGTTTGAACAGAGGAACCAGGCAGGGGTGTCCTCCTTTCCCTTTATTATCTGTTTTTTATTTAGAATAATTGATAAAGAAAATAAGGGCATCAGAAATCCAAGGATATAATTGGTATGGTGAACAAGGAATGTTGACTTTATTTGCAGATTATATCATTTTGTATGTGATAAAACCAGAAAAGGACATTTCATTGTTGTGGGACATTCTCAGACACTTTCAAGGCTTTTTGGGATACAAGGTACTGTCCTTGTCTAACCCCCCACTTGATCTAGTCTCTTCTCTTCTCAGTTTTAACTCATTTTCCCTATTCTACTTTTTACTTCCTTGTACTTGCCTCATATACCTTTATACCTCCCATTCCTCTTACTTCCATAGCATATATATTCATATATACCTTTATTTAAAAAAAACATTTGATTGAATGGTTTATCGATTTGTATGTATTTCATGTGTGATATTCTCTAGACCTGTCAATTGTTATTTAATCTACTTTATGTACAGATATTCTCTAACTATTGATTTTTGTATTATGTTTCATTGTGGTTTTAATTTTTTACTTATTTTTATTTTTTATTTGATTTTTATTGTAAAAATATGTAATACTTCTTTTGCTTTTCTCCTCGGGCCTCCACTGAAAATGGGCCCCTGGCTCAGTTGAACTAACCCAGTTAACAAATGTCAGTAACTAATTAAATAAATAAATATAAATAAATAAATAAAATGAATGAAGATAAAAAAAGGCAATAGCTGTAAACTATGTACCCACACAAATTTGTTTCAGCAATACCCATATTTATGGGGACATTATAAAATGAAATACTTAGGAGTATAAGTTAAAAAGGATTCTGTTATGACAGCTAAAGCATATGTGGGAAGGGACTAAATAAAATATTATACAAAAATGAGAAACCGGAAGTTCTGTTTTATGGATATGGATAGCAAAGTACAAGAAATAAAAATGTTTTATTTTCTTTATTTTTTATACTCAGGTCACACATATTTTTATCAACCAGAGGAGAAGGTCTGGATTGCAATTAATAAAGATTAGAAGGATTTTATCTGGGAGGGAAAGATGGCAAGAGTCAAGTGGGGTAAGTTGATCCTTAAAAAATAGAACAAGTGTGTTTGGTATTATCTGATTTGATGGGATGCTTCAGAGCTACACCATTAAGGCTCCTATACATAGCATAGAATGAGATTGTGCCAAAGAACTGGAATTTGCAAGATTTGTTCTTGATGTGGCAATCATGAATTGTTAATTTTCCCATAGAGAAAATGTAATACATTCATGCAAGAAGTTAGTTGATGCATATAAGATAGGTTTAAGAGAGAGAAATCAGTGTAAGGTGCTCTATTCTGCATGCAGTGAAAGACTTTAATGAAAAATACACAAGGAATATAATGATGACTGCAAACAGAAGATACAAAGTACAGTTGTGTAGGTAAACTACCACAACAGTATATTTTTGAATGATCACTGTTGAAATTGACTAAACTATATGGGTTATGTCCTGACAATGACATAATGGCTGGTCAGCTTCCAAACCTCCAGGGCTCCTTTAATACCTTTAAACCATTAATCAGCTTGAGCTGACCTGATTAAAGTTAGGTTTGGAAGTCAAGCCCTTTAGAGCTTTTATGACAACAGAGACAAAGGTTGGATAAAGCCATGAGAAGGACATTGCTATGAAAATAATATTAATAATAAATGTCCACACCCTGGCATAAAAACATGCAAAAACAAAAACGGGGGGCGGGGTCTAACTACTGCAGCAGTGATAATTTAAAAATTGACAGTTATGGAAAATGTACTTATAAAATTGTACTATGTTTTTCATTAGATGACTGCTGCAGTAGCCTAAGCTATATGGGTAGATTACCTTAGCTTGGGTAGATTACCTTAGCTTGGGTAGATTACCTGAGCTTGGATAGACTAGAATGAAGAAGGATGTGGGTTTAGACTCCTTGGATAATGGTCCTAGCAAAGCCTGTCTTAGACTTGGAGAATGAATCTTGTTATAGTACTTTGTAAAAGTATGTACAGAGGACCAAATTTCTGCTTCTAGAATACTTGTATAATCCAAACCTTTCCAAAAGGCTACAGAAGAAGCTGAGGCCCTTGTAGAATGAGTTGTGGCCCTGCCTGGAATAGTTTTATTGTGGTGGGAGTGAAAAAAAAGTAATAACATTAGGCAACTGCTTGGAAAAAATCTCTTTTGACATTGGTTCTCCTTTCTTCTGACCTCTACAAGAAATGAAGAACTGAGCAGAAGTACTGAGCAATTTTGTTCTGTTGAGATATTTCCTGACTGTGGGCATCCAAGGTATGAAGTAACCTTTCTCTTTTTAGGTTCTGGAAGGAAGACAAGGAGAAGGATAGCTTGGCTTAAACTAAACTTGGACACAACTTCAGGCATGAAAGAAAGATTAATACAATAAGATCGACACACCATAAGAGCTTCCAGCCCAGATAGTTTTCTTGCAGTGGTCAGAGGATGATTAAGACACTTTTGCATTTCAATAGTCTCAAGTCAGCCTGATTATTTAGTGCAGATGGAGCAAGAGTTAGTTTTTCTAACAGAAATTGAAAATCCCAAGGAGAAGTCACCCATTTTCCATGATGTTTCTTGTGCAACACCCCTTTCAAAAACATTTTCACATGAGACTACATTGAAAGAGAAGGATCCTTGGGCAGACATATTGAAATATCAGACAACTGAACCTTGTTCAAGGAGTAAGACAGGCCATAGGACAGAACCTCACATAAACAATCTCAAACCAGAGAACACTAGCCCCGAATTGGGCATGGTTCTTTGGTTGGCACCAACTAGAAAACCTTTCCTATTTGCAAATACATGATTTTCTTGTTGAGGGCTTCTTGTCTCCATTAATACTTGCTGCACATTTTCAGAAAAAAGGTTTTTATAAGTTGTTAAGAGCCTATCAACCAGGTAGTCAGTTGCAGTTGTATGGGGTCAGGATGTATCAAGGACCTGCTCAACTTGTGTGCCTCACCGTTTTGCACTGATGCCTGTAGAGTGAGATTTTACTGAAAAGCTATATCCCAGGCTACCATGGTTATTCTGCACAGAGGGTAAGATCTGGTTCCCCCTTGCTTATTTGTGTACTGCATACTTGTGATGTTGTCTGTAAGTACTTGTAAAGATCACAGGACCACAGATGACTTAAAAAGATGAGAGCATTTATGACAGCTAATATCTCTTTTATGCTGATGTGTTTTAGTCTGACTTTTTTGTTAGTAAGACTTTACAATTTTATCCTCTTAGCCAATAATCCCCTAAGTCAGAGGCATCTGTTGTGACTGACTATGCTAGAGCAGGAGTGGAGGGGAGTAGAAGACCTGGATTCTGAGGGATTTGGTGTATCCACTACATGATCTCCCTTTTCATAAATCCTAGAATTTGAATTGTCAAGAGATATTGGCATTGGGACCGGAGAGGTATCAGGTACCACTGTAAGTTTCTCCTTTTTCACAAACCCTAGAATTTGAATTTGAATTTGAATTTGAAAGGACAAGATATGTTGGTTCTGTCACCACAGAGATTTCAAGTAAGACTGTAACTTTCTTCTGTGGACTCTTACAAGAGGTATCATGGGTATCATCGATGCCATGCGACTCAGAATCTTGAGGAGTTCCCTTGTTGAGACAGAAGGCTGAGTGGAAAACATCTGGAATAGATTTAAATACAGATCTATTTTTTTCCTGTGGAAGAAAAGCTCTTTGAACTGGGATATCTAGCAGACACCATAGAAAAATAATCCTATTAAAAGGAGTCAGACAAGACATCTGATTGCTCCCTTGGAATTCCAGCCTGTTTTAGAAGATCCTTTACCCAAGTGAGGTTTTCCTGCTACACTGAAAAAAGACTCTGCAAAGATAAGCAAGTAATCTAAATATGGAAAATATGAAGATCTTGTACCTGCAGCAGGCTATCACAGGACATAGATGCTTTGTAAACACCCTTGGAGCAGCAGATAACACAAAGGGTAAGGCAGAGAACTTATAATGTGATCCAGACATACAAAACCCTAAGGTATACCTGAAATATGGATCTATAGGAATGTGATGACAAGCATCTTTTAAATCTAAAGTCACAAGGAAACTAAAATGGGGAATAAGGGGTAGCAAGTTGTGAAGTAACTTCATTTTGAACTTGGGCACTATTACAAACTGGTTCAGAAAGGTAAGATCCAGAAATGGTCTCCAAGATGTTTCTTTCTTTCTTTCTTTCTTTCTTTCTTTCTTTCTTTCTTTCTTTCTTTCTTTATTTTTTCTTTCTTTTTCCAGAAACATTCTTTAATAAAATCATACTCCTAACTAAGGAAACAGGACAGCTTCTATTACTCCCTTAGCCAGTATGTGCTGGGATGGCAGGAAGAAAAAGAATTGGTCTGGTGAATGAGGAGGAATTCCCTGATAAGGAGGGAAAGACTCCCACTGCCATCTTAAATCTTGATGGATTACTATCAGAACCCATCTATCTGAAACAATATGATGTCAGAGAGATGGGTGTTCAGACTTTCTGGAATTAGATTAGCCCACAAATCAGCAATCCAAGCACTAAAAGGTTAAGCTGTCAAAGCAAGCATGAATGAAAAACAATCACTGACATGAATGTGCCAGAATAGCAGTTATTCCACCGAAATAAATAAAGATAAAAAAGAAGTTGAATAGAATAAAATAAACCACATCGAATGAGATGAAATGTTATGATGAGTCAAATGTAGTGGCATTAGTACTGTTTTAAAAGTAGAATCATTGCATTGCAACAATGTTTTTTAAAAATATAGGCATAATTAGTAAGCATACTATGGAAATGTTTTTAGGGGGGAATGAACTTTATACACCACTAATTTATATTAAGGAAAGGCTGCAGCTTTTACAAAAAAATCTAGCTGGTAAACAGTTATGCTAGGCCAAATAGTTTAAGGTTTTCTTGATCACCATTCTGAGGGTTTCCTACCTGAAGGGATAAGGCTGTAAAGGGGAAAACTCAATACCTGTTTGTCCAAAGGCTCTTGTTGGGTCAGTGGATATGACACCAGCATGCTATGCTGGTGACTTGGGGGTCAAGTCCAAAATAAGAGCTAGCAATGTTCTCTTACTTCTATAATTTGTTCATGCAGTTGATTTACTGAAAAGCTGATAGCAAGGCATTTTTGATAACCACATGTCATATAAAAATGGCTTATACAGCGTGATATGCAAATATTAATGGCTGCCATAAATGAAGGTAAAGTGAACTTTATCTCTACAATGAGACAGAATTCATAAACTGTGCTAAAAATAGTCTGTATATAAAATGCATACCTATAAAACATTTAAAAAGCAATATCTGCTAGTTTTCATAAAATAAGAAATTATTTTTTGAATAATTTATACATAAGCTTGTTACAGGAAACAGCAACAGTAATTAGCATTATAAAAGAACACACACAGAAAACAGTATACTGTGCTGGCTGTGGGAAAGCTTTTAATGTTTCTATGGAAGAGAGGTCAGTCTAAATTGAAAGAGTAGAACATTACTGCAAAGTAATAACACACAGAAGGTGCCAGAAAAGTTTCCACATTGTTTGAAGTAATAGGTGCCAAAGCATATAGCTTGTTGTACAGTTTACTACAATTAAAGAAGCCTAAATCAGAAGCATTTACAGAGCTAAAGACATTGCAAAATCAGTAACATCAGCAAATGCAGTGTGATTTAGATTTCCTAAAATAAAACAAAAGTGTGAAGAAAGTATCTAGGAAGCAGAGCAGTGCATCATGGCACAACATTGTTAACTGAGGGAGACTGTATGAAATGTTAATAAAGAGCACATATGATGAAAATATAAAACAAAAAATAATGTCTAAGGCAGACCACGCATTAGATCAAAATTAGTGAAGACAGCAATGCCCTTTGAATCAGTTGCAACAAAAATGTGATGGGTCATTGTAGGATGTGGGAGAGTATGGAGTAAACAGGTCATCATCATCAGCCCACTTTTTCCCATTTTACACAGGGTTTGGGTGTCATCTAATGAAAATACATGCACACATGGGCATGCATGCACTGGTGTGCAAATACATGCACACGCATACACACACACACACACACACACACACACACACACACACACACACACACACATACACACACACGCACACACACACACACTATTGATAGAAAACAAATGAAGGAAATGCCATGGTGTAGTACATATTTCTTGTGATTGCGTGTGTGTGTGTGTGTGTGTGTGTGTGTGTGTGTGTATGTCTCATTACCAGAGAATTTGTTTGAATATGAATCACTATCTGGGCAATTAGAAAAGTTACAGAGAACAGCATTTACCACCTGCACTGTAACACTGGTACCATAAAGAACAAAAGCACACTAGCACTGACCCATCTTTTCCGACTCAGAGCTGACACACACACACACACACACACACACACACACACACACACACACACACACACACACACACACACAGAAATTATTTTTGCATTGATGCGTTTTTCACACAATAGCAGTGATTCCTGGTTGATGAAAACAAATGCAGGAAATGGCACAGGGTAGCATATTTGCCAAATGAGCTGATGGCAAAATAGTAATAAGCAGTTACAAGAATGAATACATAAACTATAAAACAAGCATAGAATGGCCAGAACTGAAAGAAATAGTGACACAGAATTTGTATGGCAGAGAGCACTCTGTGTAGCAATACATATCTATATACACACACAAACACACACACACACACACACACACAGGCATATACATACAACACACACAAGCACACATACACACAAACACACACACACACACACACACACACACACACACACACACACACACACACACACACACACACACACACACACACACACACAACATGCGCATGCACACATGCACAACAGCATTCACAATAGCCATTAACACACAGGCACTTACAGATCCACTCGCACACTGTCAAGGTGCTCACACAATCCCATTCTCACAGGGAACTACTTACTTCCATTGGCTCTTCATGCAAGGTGATGCATTCACCCTATTCAAACTCCCCCACTGAAAGGCATAAGTGTGTGCTGTAAGAATGAGCTACACATATAACATCTTTTGGTCCTAACGTGACCCATACTTACATAGGTCAGATGTCTATGAACCTAGAATTATGCAACCAGTGTGAGTGCACAGCATATTGGAAGATCGTGTCCATGGCACTTTGATCATTACTTCCTAAGGACCACATTGGTGATGCAAGGGAGTGGCTTTTGGTCTAAGAATTAGAACAGTTTTGGAAAGAATTAGAACAGTTTTGGAAGCTATGTAAGGCACATTGCAGTCATCTTACATACTTTGCAAATCAGATTGAATACCATCTATATTTATTTGGTCAAAAAAATACATATTATAATAGTACTGGGGCTATTAATGGGAGGGGGTGTCAACAATGTCATGACTTTGTGCAACCCATCCAGTAAAAAGTAGCGTCCAAGAAAAATGCCATTGTCATATGGTGTGACACCTGTGTAGTGGTAGTAAAGTCAAAAGTGCCTTAATGAGTCAACAGATTTGATGGAGTTTTGAAACAATTAACATGTTTTAATTCAATAATCTTACAACCTTTCACAGTAGAATATAACAGGAAAGGAAGTAATTCTCATTTTAAGTTTGATAATGCAAGAATGAAGACATATGTTACAAAGTTCATTAGTTTCTTCAAAATCATGGTAGAATATAGCCCAATAAACCAAAGGGCTCTGGTTTGGCAGCTATCAGTATATGTGCTAAAAACATTACTCATAAATTAAAAAAATGTTGCAGGAGTCCTTTGAGAAAGCTAGATTGAATACCCCCTATATTTATTTGGTCAGAAAGAATACAGATCATAATATGAAGTTCTTCCTTCATAAATAAGGGTTTATCATTTCACCAACTTGTTTTCACTGACTAAAGATTTAGTGCGCTTGTGTGCTGAATAGCAAAAAAAAAATGTGTGAAAGCTGATGAGTCTTGCAAATAATGTAGGATTTAATTTATGAATCCTTTTGTGCATATGCTATTACTCTTCCTTATACAGAGAGGAAAAGAAACAAGTAGCATGGGAGATTTTCTCAGCATCAATGATATGCCCTACCCTTCTATGTCCGCAGCCATTGCATTTGTTACATGAAAAGCTAAAAGTACTGTATTTAGTTTTGGTGGTTGGATTTCTCTCTCTCTCTTAATTTGGCCACCTAAGAGAGCTTGACTACTGAAAACACTCAGACAAGATGACGCAGATTATAATAGTAGACCATGAGCAAATGCTGCTGTGCATACATGAATGAATAGACTAAGAAACAATAAGTAAATCAATAAAAAGTCAAGGTCACTTCCTGCAAGGTCATAGGTTATGCTGATGCAATACATATAGGTCTTTCTTTTCATAGCTGACCTATGCTGCAAATCTGAACAATCTGAGATGAAAAAAAAAATCTACAGTATAACCTTTAAAAGTATCTTCAATATGTGTGATGCTGTATGACTCTTAAACCCTAGGAAAACAAAACTAATACAATTCACTCTAATCAATGAATTGCCCAAAAACAACTCTTTACAACAGGCTCAAAGGCAACACACAAATCCAGTGAGTTTCTCACACCAAGCTGCTAGGCGTCATTACAACATATTTCATAGGTAATGCAAAAAAAATATATAATAATTTCGCAGCTACTGCAAGAATAAAAATTACTTCAACCTATCTACTTCCAACCTTCTCCTGTGTTAGTCCTGTAGTCTCAAATCTTGGCTCATCCCTAACCAATAAGGTCAAAGTGGCTAAATTCATAGTTAATCAATCATACAGAGCTCACCACTGCATCATGCTCAGGTAAATAAACTGGCTAGAGTTCTCTCATGCTTTTACAACTAGCTGTAGCTCATGAAATAATCCATTACCCAGAAAAGGGCTTACGTTTGGAATATATCATTCAGCTTTACTCCTCTAATAGAACACTAACATACTTCTCAGACTCTTAGTGCAAGAAATCTGGACAAAGCCTGACAAAATGGGGGGGGGGGGGGTAAAGGCCCAAAAATAAGGGCAGATTTTAAGTATGGCTCTTATAAAATTAGAAAGTTGCTAGTCTGACAGAGTTTGTGTTAATATACATTTTCTGAAGGATATGAAGTCTAAAACTCAAATGTATTTCATTATTTAGTGACTTCAGTCTTCAAATAATCCCAGTGATTTGCCAGAAAAACATAAATTTTATGAGGAATAAACCAAAGTTATGAGACAGAAATCTGGAAATTCTGTGAAAATCTGGACAGCTGAGAAGTATGAACACTATGCCCTACAGACAAAACTCTGTTCACGATATCCAAATATAAGAACCTAGCTGGAGATTCACTATACTCTGGATACATCTAAAAAAATGGAATAATATCCCATACCCACTTAAACAATTTAATAGATTAAAGCAACCTTTAAATCTGAATTAAAAAACATCTAACAGCCTCATGACTCTGCACATGCATAGCCCCTGTTTAAACATTATTCTTTCTAAGAATTTACATTGCCTCTCCACGTGCCTATCCATACTCGGATTTCTTTATTGTTTCTTAATTAGCTTAAGTTGTAACTTTTTTAAATCTCTTTCTGTTATAACTCTCAGGAAGTCTACAACCATACAGATTTTGCCTAATATGAAGTCTGGAACCTCAGCCTGAAATGTAAATATTTTCTTAAACAAGCACAACTTTTGTCTATTTTATGTTCTTAGTCACTTTTTGTTTTGTTCACTTAATTTTACTTAATCTCTTTAATGTCATGTAACATATCGTCTATTAAAAACTTGCCTCGTCTATATTTTTCTTTCTATGTGTGAAACTGCATTGTAAATTGATGTAATTTTTGGGATCATTTCTCCCTAGGCCTCTACAGAAAGTTTTTTTTCCCCCAGTCAGAGTATCCTGTTTACCAAATGCAAACTAAGAAACAGAATACTGGAACTTGCAGTCATTAGCATTCAGCAATGCATTATGATACAATACATAAATTAAATGCACTGTTCCATGGATCCTCAAAGAGTTATTTGTCTTTCATCTCTGGAAATATTTTACAAAGTGTTTGTACTTTTTATTGGAATGGAATCCATCTGCACTTTCTGCTGCCAGGAGGAAACCTAATTACTGACCACACCAAAATTAGTCATCAGGAAGTGAACAGACATATAGGCTTTGTAATCTGCTCAGAATATTTCAAGACTATCAAAAGAAATATTATGTTTAAACACAGATGCATATCTCAGAGGGATGAAGTCTTGTGCAATTAACCATGCAATAAACATAAGCATTTAAATGGTCATTACTCAGTCTGTTAATTGCGTATTATTCTTTCATTGTATCCAACAGTAACATACTTAGCCAATGCTGGTGTTCAGTTTTATATCTAGTTATTGTGAAGTGTGTGGCATTTTAAATAATTGTGAAGTCTGTGGCCTTTTATATCAAAATATATATGCTATCAGAGATTCATGAAGAATCACTTTTAGGTAAAACAAAGCTAAAACTACACAGCCTGCCAGGCAACACAGCACTTTCTATTTGCAGTGGTGGCATTGTGTAAACCTTGTGCTCTGTGTTTTGGCTAGCAGAGCAAGGCTTATCAGCACAGTGTTTCACAAGCAACACAAATCCCCCCATGTGCACACACACTGTCAGTCTGCTTTTTTTTTACAAATAAGCCCCAGCTAATGCTCCTTCCCACAGTGGTTCAGTAATAAAGACAAACACATCCTTCCCATTTGCTCCCTAGTTTCGCTCCAATGTTGATATTTTTTTCACTGAATACCTTGTAAATTAATATGGCTTCTTTGTTGAGCAAATGAGATAGGAGTTGTCTACAATGTCTGCATATAGGTACATGTCACACATGAAATAAAGACATAAAATGTACAGTTTCAGTGATGACAGACACAGGCTGCTATCAGATTATGCCCTATACTAATGCTGTAGTAATAATAACAGCTCTACAGTCTTTGATGCTAGCTACTTTGGTACAGAAGCAAATGTGGTTCTTAAAAGCCATTCTCATGGTAGGGTGCTCACGTAACTCACTGATGTTTATATCCTCAGACGTGGGAAAAATACCAGATTTCATTACAGCAGTTACATCTGGGTAATCACTGGTTCTACAAAATGTCATGGTGAGGCATCAGTGTGTATAGCTTCGTCATCCTCATTAATATCCTTAAATGACAAATACAAAGAAGGAAGCCATCATTCTCGTCACTGTGTTGCAGTACCTTTTAAAATATCATATCTGACATCTCCTTTAATCAAGATGCAACATATCTTAATTAAAACATATATACTTCAGCATAGCTCCACCTTGACCTAGCAAACATTACAAAATTGCAAAATACTGTGCATCAGTAATTTCAGCAGGTGGGTTGTGCATCACTGCACTGCCAGTCTCTATATATACTACCTCCAAAGCAGAGCTGTAGCTACCCCATCTTGTGCACTAGGCCATCCTCTGATCTGGTGTCCCCTTCAACTTTAAGCTCAGGGCAAAAAAAATAGCTAAACAGAACACTGAGCTCTTCAGCCCTGACTAAAAATGTTGTCTTGGCATTCATTTCTGAATGTTGGTACTGAACTAGACCACAAATGGAGTGCTGAAGCACTTTGGTAAATGAGTATCAGCATTCAGAAATTGAATAATGTACTTTAGATTGTGACCCCCGACATCTTGTGCCCAGGGCAGCTACCCCTTCACCCCATCTTAGCAATGCTTCTGCAGGCATTACAACTTACAGTGAAGGGAAAACTAAAAAAAGAAGAAATATTTTCGGGCCATCTATAAGAATTTGAAATGCAGAAATGAGTCTTAAAATCACATATCACTCAACAGAGGCATCTGCTCCTTAATCTGTCTCTAAAATAAGAGGCTTTAAATGATTTCCTAATTACAGTCCATAGAGTTCATGAGCAGCATGCAGATGTATACAGTCATTCTGGACTTTATGTTTACTACACCAGAATTCTGTACAATGATTCAAAGATATGAACCAAAGTACTGAATGAAGGCTACAAACGAATGTGTGTGTTTGTGAATGACACACTTGAGCACACAATGCAAAATTTGTATGCAATGTGCTTTGGTGCTAAGGACATTGCTGATTATGGTGTTACACTTCAGCCATTAAAGAACAACCAGTACTGCAAGTAACAGATTGTTAATAAGGTGTGTGTCACCTATACCTCTCAAATGTGCCTCATTATAAGGAACATTATTCATTCTGAGTCTGAAATATTCTGTTTCACACTGTTCCACACTGAAGTGTTTGATGCACCTTGATCATTAAGAATTTTTAAATAAATATCCATGGTAAATAATAATGAATCATATTAATTCATCAAAAGAACATTTTGTGTGTATGAATAAACAGTTATTAACCATACTAGCTCAAGTTGTTAGTAAGTTTTTAATAAGTGTTCCACAATTTGTTCCACATTTTAAGGAGTAATGTTACTCATTTTAGAGGTGGAAGATTGATAGCTTTACAGTCACTTTATTAGCTATCTTTTCCCCTTATTACTGTGCTCTGCTGAAATGTATAACTACAGTTTATAAGTAATTCCCACTGATTAACCACAACAGCAGAGTTAAGGTCATTACTATATTATGGTAATGAGAAGTCCAATACTGTGTCTCAACTTGTATGCCTCACCCATTGTGGGAAGCATGGCACCATCAATGTGTCAGTGTAGGGATGTGAGTGGGGGAAGGTGAAATGTGTAATTGCGGTAGCAGGGATGTCTATAAAACAGGAAATTCCATTGCTGGTAAGGTTTTTAATACCTTACAAAAGGAGGGTTTTTTTTATTACTGGAACACTATTTATTTATTTGTTGCATTTGTTTACTGGGAAAGTTCACTGGGCCATAAAGTACCCATTTTCAGTGGAGGCCCGGGGAGAAAAACTCCACAGAGATATATATATATAATCTGATAAACCACAAGTTACAGTGCAAAAGTTCCACAGAGGTACGTACATGCAATTTCATAAAGTACTTTTACATTAGGAAGGTTTGTGGCCTGCACTGTGGTGGCCGGACAGGTAGCTTACATCCTTCGAAGTTGGGAACTGTTGATTGAGGGCTCAGTGTCTGTTATTCTAAAAGTGTATTAGTTCTGGTTTAAGCACTTGGGCTTCAGGCCAGTTATTTTACATTAAGAAGGTTCGTGGTCTGCACTTTTGTGGGAGGAGAGGCTGGACTCTGCCCTTCTGAGCTGGGAAGTTCTGGTTAAAGGCTTATAGTGCCTGCATATTTGAACTGTTTCTTACTGAAATTGGTACACCTTGTTTGCTGTAGCATAGACTAGATCCAGGCCTGCTGAATCTAGCTTTGTTTGTATGCTTGTTGTTTGTTTGCTTGTTACTTCCCTGAAATGCTAATTCCACCTAAAACGCGGCTTTTCAGTGCTTCTGTGGATCCCTAGTGATATCTGCATTGCTTAATGTACTTATTTCCTTGTTTCACTTGAAAGAAAGTTACTTTTTGTCGTTTTTGCATTTAGGTTACCTGTAACACATTGCATTTAAGTTACCTGGCACTTGCTCACTAAGTCAGCACTAAAAAATTAAAAGCACTACACCCTCACAAACTCCTCTTGAGTACCTTTTTCCCCATTGGTCCTTTTTTCAATTATAAAGGAATTCCCAATACTATTCTAGCATGTCCAAAGGTCAGTTGTCAATCTCCTCTCTGGTCCAGCTGGTGAATCTGGGAATCTTGGGGCAATGTTACAACTGCCTCATGTACACAGACAACCCTCTCCTCCTCCCAACAAATTCCAACACATGTGAGAGATGCAACCATATAGCCAAACTGGAGGCTAAGCTCTCTCAACTCAGTACTGGCGTAACCAGTCAGGAGGAGAAGGAAACCACACTCACTACAATTCAAGTCTCACACAGACCTACCACAACAGCAAACCAAACACATAAACACACAAAAACATACTCGGAGGCTCTAAATAAAAATCTGCCTAAGCAGCAGAGACCTCCAAAGCAGACACCCAAGCAACCGCTACCCCAAAACAAAACACGTGCAACACATAGCTCACAAAGCCAGTTTGCCAAACAGTCACAGCCTTTAAGGCTAAACAACACACCTGATACACTTGTAATAGGTGACTCTATCGTCAGGCACACTGACGTCCTGCTCACCAGGCTGAACAAGGAGAAGGTCATGGTGAGCTGCCTGTCGGGCGCTAGGATCCGCCACATAACACAAGCACTCAGGTCACTCCAAGGCAAGTACAAATATGACTCAGTCATTGTCCATGCTGGTGTGAATGACCTGAGACGTACCTCCCTGGACTACATGAAAAGAGACATAGAGGAGCTATCTGAGCATGTAGCCCAGGCCGGTATGACCCTGACCTTGAGTAGCATCTTACCTTCACCAAGAATGATGCCACAATATGAAGACAAGATGATCAATTTCAACAATTGGCTTAAGTATTGGTGTCATTCAAAGGGGATCCAATGCCTGTCAGCCTGGGATGACATGTTCGACAAGCCACGATGCTTCGCTAGGGACGGCTTGCACCTGTCACCCCTGGGCTTTCGGATATGGGCAAAGGCTCTTGCTACCCCCATAGTGCCTTTTTTAGGCAAGGCTCAAAAGACAAACCCACCTCCATAGGTATCACAAGGGATAAGAAACTAAGAGTAATGCTACTCAATGCCAGAAGTCTAAACCTCAAGATGCATGCACTTGAAACTCTCCTTAGCATGGAGAACATCGATATCTGTGCAGTAACAGAAACCTGGTTCAAGGCTCCCGAGAGCACCCCAGCACTACCAGGTTATACCTCATACCATGCTTTTCGGCCCCAAAACTTGGACCAAACCACAAAAGGAGGGGGAGTATCAATATTCGTCAAACATACCCACACCTCCAGGTTGGTGGCACAGCACGAGCATCAGAGACTATCCATGTGCAACTGACAGTGGGTAAAACTGCCTTCCAGTTTATAGCCTGCTACAGACCACCCTCCCAAACCCACAAAACCCACTCGGCCTTCCTGAGAACACTGGAAAATATGAAGGTCTCTCCAAACACCATTATATTGGGCGACTTCAACTACCCAAACATAGACTGGGAGCATTACTCTAGCTCCAACACCCTAGCCCAAAGGTTCCTAGAATTTATAAATGCAAATACTATGGAAAACTTGTTACCACTCCCACAAGAGGGAAAAACATACTGGACCTCATCATCACCAACATGGGGGACAGTATGCTCCAGACCAGAAGTGTATCCCTCACTGGTAAGATCAGACCATAAACTAATCTCACTGGATATTCACATCCCGACCCCACCCCTGCCCAGAAACCACAGTGAAAAACTTCTCTAAAGCAAATTTCACACTCCTCAAAACCGAGGTGGAATCCTTCAAAACCCCCGGACCTGTGGAAAATATAGCCCAGACTGCAGAATCCTTTATAAATGCATTCTATGAACACCTTCAGGAATGCATGGATCATGCAATCCCAAATAAAACCAAGACGTAATCCTCCAAAGGCAAACGTCCTGTCTGATGGACCCCAGCCATAAACAAACTGTACAATAGAAGGAGGAAGCTACTACATGATAGAGCAAAATCCCAAAAAGGGAAGGCATCTCTGATCAGTATTAGTAAAAAAACTACGGACACTCATAAAATCGTCTAAGGCCAGCTTCAAGAGAAAAACTGCACAGGACACTAAGGATAATCACAAGGCTTTCTTTAGTTATGTTAGGAACCTGGGTGGGAATTCCCAAATATGCTCAGAATTAGTCCAAAATGACAAAAAATACACCAAACCCACAGACATTGCCAACATCCTAGCTGACAGGTTCAGCGCAAACCCCCCCCCCCACACCAAATGGTCAAATATCTATCCCAGCAGAGTGCTGCCACCCTGACATCTCAGATGCTTAGGTAAGAGCCACCCACTCCAAAGCAAAAAACACAGCATCAATGGGACCAGACGGTGTCCCAGGCTGCATCCTACATGAACTCCAAGAAGAGCTAAACCCAAACATAAAACTACTGTTCAATCTCAGCCTTACTACAGGATATGTACCCAAAGAGTGGTGTACAGCAACAGTGGTCCCTCTCCACAAAGGTGGTGCCTCAATGGATCCTGGAAACTATCGCCCCATAAGCCTGACTAGCTTGGTCTACAAAGCTATGGAAAGGATCATCATGGACCTCATAAATAAAGATATTGGGGACCTACAGACACTGGATCCTACCCAGTTCGGCTTTGTTAAGGGCAGATCCTGCCTCTAAAACCTGGTCAATTTCTTTGAAACAGTCACCAAGGCCATTGACGAGAGGAAGGTGGTCCACACAGCCTACCTGGACCTCGCAAAAGCCTTCGATACAATACCACACTCGGGCATTATAGATAAGCTCACCAGCTTAAATATAAACCCCTATGTCAATAGATGGGTTGCAAACTGGCTCAAGGACAGAACCCACATGGTTAGAATTGCTGGAGCCATGTCAGATTCCAAACCAGTTACAAGTGGCATCCCACAAGGCTCAGTCCTGGGACCTCTCTTGTTCGGTATATATTTTTCGGAGGTACAGGCCAACACGGAAGGACTGTGGCTGACCAAGTTCGCAGATGACTGCAAACTGGGCACCATAATCGACTCTCCAGCTGACACAAGCATCCTCCAAAAGGGCCTCATAGAAACAGACAACTGGTGCCAGAGCCATGGCCTCAAGCTAAACGCCAAAAAGTGTATAGTCATCCCCTTTGGCAAAAACAAAGTGCCCCCAAATTACCACATAGGTGGTAATCCATTAAATACAGAAGAAGTAATTAGGGACCTGGGGACCCAAGTTGATAGCAATCTCTCATTTGACAACCATGTGGCCAAAGTGGTTAGAAAAACATTTTATACAGCCCACCTAATCATGAAGGGATTCACATCTAGATCAGGGGAGGTCATCGTGCCTCTTTACTCATCCCTCATCAGGCTCATAATTGAGTACAAAGCCCCTTTTGGGATGTACCTTACCAGCAACTGCAGCAACTGGAAAGACCCCAAAAGTATCTCACCAAGAGGATCAAAGGGCTCAAACAGTTGTCATATGCTGCCCGGTTAAAGAAACTCCAGCTCTACTCAGTGGCATACCACCTGCTCAGACGCGATCTGTGCCTGACGTATAAAGCCATGTCCAACCCAGAATTAATGGACATGCTGCACCTCAGAAAATCCAAATCCCATCGAGCTATGCGCTCAAGAGACTTGAACCTCAGGACTGAAATAAATAGGACATGCTGGAGGGACAGATTCATAACCCAGAGGCTCCCTTCACTCTGGAATAAAATCCCAGTCCAGGTTAGGCAGAGTCCCTCATTGACTCTCTTCAAGGGGAATCTTGATGAGTGGATGGGAGATCATAGGTTTACCCCGGGTATCACTTCTGTGTCACTGTTAGACAGAGACACAGTATACTAACCTCGAAAAAGGGCATAGCAAAATTAATTTAAAATGGGTGGTGAAAGCCAAACACACTCTGGCTAGGCTTATAAATGCCCTAGGGCAGATAGTCTAGTATGAACCTATGAACCTATGAACAACTAACAGTAAAATACATACAATGAGAAGTAGAAATACAAAATGACATTTTTGTTGGGTTTAAGCTTAAAAAAATCTCGAGTTACAATGCTATATATACAGTTAAACAAAAAAAAACATATATCAATAATAACAAATTAAAACTGCCTAGGAGTTTGGTTAAAAAAAGAAAAGGGAATATATCTGAGTAAATCTAGCTACTAGCTGTACAGTGTGATTGTTGATATAGGGAGAGACACTGAAGTGGTGCTAAAAATATCAATTGTCAGTGCATTTGCATGAGGGAACAGTGGAGGGTTAGCTGTTAAGGAGATACAGAAGATGGTGTAGGTGGTGGAAAGTGAAGAAGAGAGCAAAGGTGGGTGTAGAGCAGGGAGAGATAAAGGTCAGGTAGATGGTTGTGAGGAGTGACCACAAGGACATAGCCAGTGGGAGGAGAGGTAGAGTTTCAGAGAATTTTTAAAGATATGGGTATTGCTAGTAGATCTAAGTGAGGGTGGGAGGGAGTTCCATAGCTTAGCGGTGGAAAAGGAGTTGAGGCAGTGACCAGCAGTAAGGTTGGGTTTCTCTACCACTAAAAACATCTGATTTTCAGAGCAGAGGGGTCTATTGGGATGGTATAGTTTAAATATATTAGAAAGGGCTGGGCAGCTGGATGGATTGTGGATTGGTTTATGGGCAGCAGTTATTTGAACATAAGTGAGGTGATGAGGTAGTTCTAGCCAGTTCAGTAGTCTAAGGGAGGTGCAGTGGTGGGATAGGTGTTGTCCATTTGTGACAAACTGCAATTTTATTATAGCACGTTTGTAGTTTGGATTTTAGACTGGTCTGAATGTCGGTAAAGAGAGGAGTGCCATATAGAAGGGAGGGGAGCAAGAGGAGGCAAGGGCTTGTTTGGAAGAGTAGTTGAGGTAAGTTTTGTGACGATATAGCATGTCCAGTTTCTGGTGCGCTTTTTTAATGTTGCTATGAATGTGCATGTTGAAGGTTGGGTGTTCATCAATGGTGACACCTAGAAGTTTGGTATGAATGACTACCTCAATAGAAGTGTTGTCATGAGAGTGAATGGAAAAAGCATCCTTGTGAATGGAGTCAGATTTCTTAGGGGTGAATAATACTAGTTTTGTTTTTTGGGGGGTTTAATGCTAAATGGTTTTTAGACATCCATAAATCGGTGAAGCTGAGTGCTGCTTAGGTAAGTTTCTGAAGTTTTTTGGGGGAGTTGGCAGTACAAATGATAGTAGAGTCATCTGCATATTGGATGATTGTGGCTTGAGTGAGACTAGTGGAAGTCATTGATGAAAATGCTGAAAAGTAATGGGCTTAATATGGACCCTTTGAGGACACCCGTGGTGGTGTTAAAGAATGGACAGAAGGAGTTTAGCCATTTTGTGGCTTGTTGCCTGCCTGACAGGTAGTGGGAAAACCAGTTTAGGGTGGAGGGAGAGAGACCTATGTTGGATATTTTTCTAAGAAGAAGATGATAGGACATGGTATCAAAGGCTTTGGATAGATCAAGAAATAGGGAGGAGACCAGTTTCCTGGCATCACAGGCCCGATTGATAGATTCACAGAAGGAGATAAGAGAAGTAGTGGTGCTGTGGCCTGGTCTGAAACCATACTGGGTTGGAGATAGTATGCTGCTATCATGTAGATAGTTAAGGACTTGACTGTGGATACATTTTTCAAGGATTTTAGAAATGGGGGAAAGGATAGCAATGGGCCAGATGCTGGAGACATCTATGTTGTTAATGCCTTTGTGGAGTGGGAGGATAAAAGCTTTTTTTCCAAAGAGAAGGGACATAAGACTCACTAATGGATCTGTTAAGAAGTATGCTAATGGGGTATGCAATGGAATCTGCAGCTTTTTGTAGGAATTCTGAAGGCAGGTTGTCGGGGGCATTGGTACATGGTTTTAATTTCAGAAGCAGTTTCTTTACCACACCTGTTGGAATAGGGGCTAGTGAGAAGTTGGGAGAATGGGCATGGGAGGTAACAGAGGCAGGTGGGTGGGGTTGGTAGGGTAGAGTTTGAGGGAAGGTGATAGTGAGATTAGCTATAACATCAATAAAATAAGTGTTGAAACATGTGGCAATTTCTATAGGGTTTCTTTCTGAGTCAGGGCACAGGTTGGTATCTGATCCAGGGTGCAGAAGGTTGTTTATTGAGCTCCAGAATTGTTTAGGGTTATATTTGGTTGGTTTTATAAAGTTTGGTAGTAATTCTTCTTATCTTTAATGAGTTGGCATTTTACTTGGTTGCAGAGGTGTCTATAGGCTATGTGGTCAGAGGGATTTTTGTGCTTTTGCCAAAGCTTCCAATCTTTGTCCCTGCTGAGCATGTTCTGTGTAGTGGCTCTAGTTAGCCATGAGGCATGTAAGGATTTTATGTGTTTTTAATCAGGGGTGCTAAGTTATTCAGAATATTAGGGAAAGAGGAAATGAAGTATTGTATAGTGGTATCTAGAGGGAGGGTTTTTAAGGGTCCCCAGTTGATGCTTTGTAGGAAATTGTTAAAGGTTGTAGAGGAAAAATGAGCTAAGTTCCTATTATATTTGTACTGATGTCTGTGTATAGCAGCTGTAGTTTTGCATATTATAAAGGCTGGGAAAGGGTCACTGATGCTGTTTGGGAGGGTTCCTGTAGTGACAATCTTATTAGGGTCAGAGACCATGATCCAAGCTAGGATTATTCCATGGGTGTTGTCTTTGTTCGGTCTGGTGATGTCAGTGATAAGCTGGCTATAGTTATATAGGTTGATGTTGGAGGGGGGTTGTTGCTGTGAGAAATCTATCCAATTTATATTGACATCACCCAGGGTTATTGTTTCTGTAGTTATGTTATTGGAGCTCCAGGCTAGGATGTCCTCTAGAATGGGGATGTTATTACCAGGGGGAATATATAAAGCAATGATACATAGGATTTTATTCTCATTCATTTTTAGGAAGGCTATTAAGATTTTGGCTGTAGTGAAGTTGGGTATGTCTGAGTTGTAGGGGGATCATTTTGAAGGTGCTGGGATAATTTAGAGCTACCCTGCCACCTTTTTTAGGGTCTGTCTTTGCAAAGGCAGGCAAAGCCAGGGGGAAGAAATTCTGAGCTTTTGATGTATGGTTTTAGCCATGTTTCTGTAAACAGCAATAATGTCAGGTTTGTTGTGTGTTATCCAGGCATGAAAGTCAGGGAGTTTGTTTTGAATGCTTTGCAGGTTAATAGTAGTTAGGTTTTGAGACTTATAGTGGCAGTGTGAGGTGGGAGATAGGGTGGGAGGGCCAGGTTTGGGGTGGATATCTCCACTTTAGTTTAGTTTGAGCAAGATGATGGTGAGCACCTGCTTCTTTGTTACTTTATGGCTAAGGTGGTGGGTGAAGTTTGTGAGAGCTTTGACATTAGTGGGGAGGATTTTTTGTTTAAAGCAGAGGATGTTATCTGTGGGGTATAGATTGGGTGAAATATTGGAGAAGGACCTGGGTGTTAGTTCATGAATGGAGGATGTTGATGAGGGTATGTACTGTATGGAGACAAACTGCAAGGAGGTAAGGTGTAGTAGGAGGGTTAAGGGTAGTAGGGAGAGGTAGGGTGCGAGTTTATTTTTAAGTGGCATTTTCATGAGGTGGATTATAAAGGGAAAGTAGAATAGTGGTAGTAGTTAGTAAAGGAAGAGTCCTGAGAATGTAAATTGACAGGTGCAGTAATAGTTGGATGTATTTTAAGATGTGGATAAAGGGGTGGGAACATGATGGCTGTGAGTGTTAGTAAATTGAATGTACCAGTAATGTATGAGGTAATGTGGAGAACTGTAATTGGGTGTGAGTTAATGGTAGGAGGAGCCTAGGTGAGAATAAATGTAATTGATGTGGAGGTAGGTGGGAAAGGGGGTAGGGTAGGGGAGCGGAGTGAGCCTGAGCAGACTGAGGGTGAACGAAGCCAGTAAACCCATGGCCCAGACCAGGCAACAAGAAAAACAATCATGTAAGAGTCTTTCAGCCAGGAAGTTAAAGCTACCTAGTTGTACGAAGGGGAAATATTCTGTTAGCTATGTAACTGTGAGGAGGTTAGGGGCTAGGGCTATGAGATTTAGACTTTAAGGGAGACTTTATGTTGGCTCCATTAGAGCTTTGACTAGAAAGGGAGACTCTGTGTAGGAACTGTAACTAGCAAAAGCAGAGGGGGTAGATACGGGAAGAAGGGTGCCAGGGCACATCTAGTAGTGTGTACTCCTCTAACTTTACAACAGATAGAGTAATTGAACAATAGCTGTCTCTGTACACTATGGCCTACACTTTAAAAGCTGTGTAGTCCCATTTACTCGCAGTTCACAAGAGGTGATCTGTAGTGTCTTGGAGCACTCACTGGTGTGCTGTGAAGGACAGCTTCAGGTCAGCTGGAGGCAATAGAGGGGGTGTTTACTGTTAGAGGGTTGCAACAGGAAAAAAAACCCAAGTTAGAAGTAGGAAGAACAGGTAGTGAGAGAAAGAGAGGGAAGGGCTGAGCAGAAGTGAAGGTATAGGACAGGGAAGGCAGAGGTAGATATTAGGTTGAACAGACACGTAACAAGTCGAGAATGAAATAATCTTGGATTCAGTAGAGGTAAACTAACAACTTCATGCAGAATGGGAGCATGCTACTACATTACTTTTACTGCTAGTGTCACTGCTAATAACAACCTGTTATTACTTTACTAATACAACTGTTAATAGTATGTGTGCTGATAACACCTCTTGTTAATTTGCTGCTATCACTACTACTGCTAACACTACCACTGATAACAACACTATTTATACAATAAAGGGTCATTACTTTCAAAACAGAGCATGCTGACTGAACAACAAAATGAGCATGCTGATTATAAATTAAAAATATACCTATAGAAAGAAATCAGGCCATTGAAATATTGTTGAACAGCCAGAATTTCTATTGGAATATTCTCATTAAGGCCATGTGAGGGACGGGGAAAAATGTAAGAGAAATCAGGGAAGTTCTGCAAAATTTGGACAATTGAAAGGTATAGTTACAGGTAGGATGACTGATCATACTGTTAATATCCCTTCCTCTGAGCTGTCCAAAGTTTTTCAGGATGTCCTTGAAATCCCTCATATATTTTTGTCCTGTCCATTGTAAAATGTTTAACTTTCTGGTAAATCACTGAGAATTTCTGTCACTCACTCCTGCTAGACAATAGATTTCACACTTCTGACTATTTGGGGAAAAAAAGACAAAGACATGGGGGGGGGGGCTGGTACAGTGATGCTTTCTTTTCTTTTGCTTCTTTTGCACTGCACTGATGTACTATACAAGTGTGTGGACTTAAGTATCATATACACACTTAATGTAATAGACAGTAATGGAGGAAGGAGATGAACACTGAAGTGCCACAGCACAATGACATTACTGAAGAAAGAAAAGCAATTGTCATAGTATAACAGCAGTAATCCACTCCTGGGTGTGGGCATCACAGTATTTACCAGCAGTTGCCTTTGATTACTTGGGCTTCACCCTCATGATTAAATTACACCAACAGTGGGTAAAACCTGCGATACCTATACCCAGTTGTGGATTATTGCTAAATAATACATTAAGACTACTACTGATAATACTACCTCTATTAATACCACTCTGTTACTACTTTATTTCTACTACTACTCTTATTAGAGCTGCTAGTACTCTGACTGCTAATAATACTGTTTGTTGCAACTTTATTTTCACTGATATTACTTCTACAAAATGAATGCTTATATAACATAAAAACTGACTGTGTGATGGAACAGTCTGTCTTCATCTTTTATTTATTCAATGTCATTTGGCATTATTTAGACTCAGCATTAAATGAAAATGTAAGTTCAATGGAGACAATGCTTCCTCTGTACTCTCATTTCTTCTGCAAATCTATGAATCATTAAGAGAAATTATTATTGTTATTCACTACATTAATCTTAAATGGATGAATTAAATCATAATGGCTACAGAATAGCTCACATTACCTGAGACATTGTGTATATCTTGGCACACTCTTTTGTAAGCTACAGTATGGTAAAGTGCTTTCAGTGGTCAAACATTTTTTATGTGGTTCAATATGCATAAGTTTGGTAGTTAGTGCAGAGGACTAAAACTCCTAGCTGTTAATTGAGCTGCTTCCTGTTTACAGTGTTTGATTCCTTCCACTTCCATTTGCCTACTGTGTGAGTCTGTGCAACTGAATTAACCAGACAATATATATAGATATATATGTGTGTGTGTGTGTGTGTGTGTTTATCTATGTAGAAATGTCACACTCGGATATAAACTTAAGATAAATCTTTGGAACAGCATATACCTCTTCACTTTTATGTGACTTACATAGCACTCAGCCAGTCATGGACAAATCTCACCAAAATCTGGGACACATCCAGAAATAATCCAGGGATAATCACGGACACTTTTAAAATATTAGTACTATTAATTAGAGACAATGACAGAATAAGAGAATGTGAATTAATATACATTTTCAGAAATAAAAGAAGGCTATTACTCTAAAGTGTAATTCACCACCTTTTCTCCAAAATTAATCAGTTTTAGGAGGCATTATGATGGATAGAGCTAAAATTTGACTCTAAATCAGGGACAGTTGAGAGATATGGTGATTTTAAAAAGTATGAAGTATGAAGGAGAAGGAGGATCTAGAGAGGGGGAACATGGAAAGAAAAAGTAAAATAATAAAACAGAAGGTCTAGTCATTACTGCATCTTGTCATTAAAAGAAAATAGCATAGCTGGGAGGACAATCCACTGGATACCATCATAGCAAGACAAATATGTCCATCATAAACTTACAAAATGACTGCAAAATGTAAACTTTTTTAATACATTCAAGTCTTCTTCATAACATAGTTAGTTCTGATTTAGATCATTTCAAGAAGCACATGGAACATTTCATAGCATTATACGTTTCCACTAAATGAACTCAATTGCTAAATCAAAGTTCAGAGAATTGTTTCCAGTTCCTTTTTATATCTTTGCAAATAAAAATACAAATTCCCCAGAAAACTTGAGTTTGGCTCAAAGATATTTGGTCTGGAAAAGGAAACCGTCCTGAAATGTAAATTCACTGACAGCCATGGTCTCACCAGGTACACTGACATGTTATTTCAGCTTCATTCCCAAAGGGGGGCAGTTCTGAGAAACACATAAAAATAGATTATCAGCCACCATAGCCAGAAAAGGAATATCTCAAACAGTGATCTGCAGCTCCCAGAAACATATCAGGTAACTTATACTAGGTACAAAGTGAGAAACATAAGATTCTTCAAAACAGACTTCCTAAAATGGAGGAAGAACAGGGGGGGTTTGCCATTATTTATGTAGTTATTTATTTATTTATTTATTTATTTGAATTTATTCACCAGGGTAGATCCAATTTTAGTCTCAGCCGAGGGTCAAATACTGACCAGACCTACTAAACAGAGACATAGGTGACAATAGAACAATACAATGGTAGAGGAATGCCTTGAATACATAACAAACCAATGTATTCATTTACAACATGTACAAAAGTTTCAAAACATATGAGAAGTAAGAGTAGAATAAATTAGAGAAAGTAGCAAAGGATCTTAGTGGCTCAGTTATAGTGGAGAAGAGATAAATGATGTAAGCTGGGGGGTAACAGGTAACTAAATGTGATTTTAGTAGATAATGGAATGTAGTATAAGAGGATGAGTCTTTAATTTCAGGTGGGAGGGACTCCCACAGTTTGGGACCGAGACTTGAGAATGCATGATCAGAAATATGTAGTTTGAAGAGAGGGACCAGGGCCGGAGTGAGTCAAGTTTCTTAGGTTGTATATGTGGATTTGTCTTATTAGTTTTGAGGTTAAAGGAGGGAGACTGAGTTCTTGAAAGAGTCTGAAGACCTGTATGCCTACAAGCAAGCATGCTCTTTGTTTAACTGGGAGCCAGATTCCCTTTTTTAGCAATAAGCATTGGGGTTCATTTCTTTGGGAGAATGTAGCAATAAATGTATATATTTTGTTTTCTAGTATTTGAATCATCATGGAATTTTTGGTAGAGACTGCTAATACAAAAGGGAGGCAGAATTCACGTCTGGATAGGAGGATTCCTTTCCCTATTGCAGATCTGATGGAGTGTGACAGAAAAGGGGACCTTTTCTGCCCATAAAAGTAGGTGATTATTTGTTATGTGCATTATAAAGATACTAATGGAAGCCAAGTGAGGGACTGACAAGCAACTAAGATACTTGAAAGTTGAGACTTGCTCTAATGGATGGGTGTTGTAATCATAGATTTATAAAGTTTTCTTGGATTTGCTGAGATTTGTTTAATACCAAAAAGCAGAGATTTAGTTTTTGATATTTTAGTATGACATTTTTAGTAGTAATCCTTTCAAAGATGTGGCTGAAGTCATACCTCTCAATCGCTTAGAGCAAGAAATCTGGACAAAGCTGTGACGCTCGTGCACTGGCCTAGTAATCAAGGAGCCTCAATTCTCACCACTAACACAAGTGAGGGATGTGCACATTGGGAGGATAACAAGCACACACACACAGTAAAGTACAATTTCCCTTAAGAGCACACAGAGATCACAGTCAGCCTGGGGCTGGTTTCTCCCTTTTACTCCAGATCCCCAGTAAGACTCCCCACTGGCACAGCTATAGGGTTCAGATCTCAGCCGAGTGGTCAAACCAAAACCTCCAGCATCCTCTCTGTCCAACCAGTGCTTTGTGTTCCTGTCCAAGTAGCTGACACACACACACACACACACACACACACACACACACACACACACACACACACACACACACACACACACACAAACTTTGAAATTTGATTTATATACCAACACACAGACACTCCTGGGGAAGGCTGGCACAGGTTCACTAGCTATGACCCATTCTGCCCAGACTAAAAGGTATAAATCACTGCCACCAACCACTACTTACTTATCAGCAGCCATAAGGGCCCTTATCAAAGGGTGTCCAGTTCTACTGTGTAATGTTACTGTTATCCAATTGGTAAGTGTGACCAAAACGTTTAAGGCCATTCTAGAATGGCCTGTACAATATCACCAAATACATATGCAAGTACTCTAACCTTATATATCTCTACACAAAACCAGCCACAATTAAAAGGTTTAAATAATAATAATAAAAAATAATTAATAATAAAAAATAATAAATAATAAAACACAAGACAATGCTCATTAACTCAACGCAGTGACAATAGAGTTCAGAATCACAGGAAATACTTAAAAACAACATTGTAGGAAAATCTCACATAAATACAGAAAACATCTAGACTAGTCTTGATGTATTCATATCTATCTCTAAGAGGAATCACCGTACCTAACTAACTTACTTACAGAGCAAAGCAAGTGCTGGTAAATTGTTCGGTCCAGAACAAGATACAAAATGTACTGACATTCTCTCTGAGATAGTTTTTAAATTAATAATACACACTACTGTTGAATCATCTCAGATTACATCATTCTTATCACCTCCGCCTAGTTTTCCAGGCTAGCAGGAACTTACAATTTTAACATGTCTCTGTTAATAATACTTCTCTCTCAGAAGCTGACAATTCTCTCTTAGAAGCTTGCCTGAAACTGGGAGTCATAAAACAATTACCTTGGAAACCTGTAATTATCTCTGTTTCCAGACAATAGAAAGAACCCCCTAGCCTAGACATCCTATCTCTGAGCTGAGATAAACTAACTTTATAACACACCATAAAACTCTTTACTTAATTTATTTTCTTAGAGGTCTGCAAGTTAACTCTGTATATTCCAACTCTGCTATGAAACATACATTTGCACAGGCATATAGTCCATATACATTTCTACTGTTCTCCAGCAGAGTGCACTGTGGTTAAATTTTTTTAAGCTCAGCACATAAAATATAGTTTAATCATAAAATATAGTTCTCTTACATTTGTAAAGCAAGCCTGTGGATCATATTAATATTTACAAATGACATAAGATTATTTACAAAATTCTATCTAGCTCGGCTGGCAGCCTTCACAAAAGCCATAAATAAAAATGGGGCGAATGGCCAAAAATAGGGACTTTTTTTAATATTGCTCTTACAAACTTAGAAAGTTGATAGAATAACAGGCTTTGCATTAGCATACATTTTCTGAAGTGTATGAAGTCTGAAACTCAAATGTCTATTATTTTCTAACTTTAATCTTTAATGATTTCAAAATAATATTGATACCCTTGGTCTATAATACACGATAAGCTCCAGAGCTGGAAAATAAAAGGAATCTTTATCAAAACAATAAACGTTAAGCTCTTTTGTCCCTTTCAGCTATTTGCAGAACTTCATCAGGACAGTTAAATACTAAAACACTACCTTTATATACAGGAAGTAGCACAAATCAGTTTCCTTTGTTAACTGATGCTTAACAATGTTAAAATAAATGTGTTCCAACTCTTTCCTAAAAAAACAGTTAAAAACATTTCAAACACATTCTTATTACTCAATAAATATAATGCTTATAAATTCAAAGCTCTTTTCTTCAAAATATGTAATAAGGAACAATATTCATTTAACCCAGGAGTTAAAAGGGTGTTTAACTTAACAATTCATTGGAATTATTTTACTTAATGTCTAATTTCTACCAACAACCCCTAACATTAATAGGCGCTACATCCAGGATCACAAATTGAAAGGTATTAAACCTGTGACATACTAAAGAGTGTTTATACAAGGAATTGTTCATATTTGCCTTAGAAATGGCATGTAAATGTTCATATATTCTTTTTCTAAACAATCTTTCTGTTTTCCCCACATAATTCATACCACACTTATCACAGATTGCAATATAAATCAAGCCTCGAGTGGCACAATTCTCTTTACATAATCTAATGTGCCTAAAAATACCTTTACCTTCCACAGAATCAGCTTCCAAAACATAGGGATATTGTTTACATAAACCACACCTTCTAGTACCTTTCAAAGCTAGAGAGGGTTCAATGTAAGTTTGTTCAAAAAGATTTTTGAAATTCCTTCCAGTTTTATATACAAAAAGGGGTCTTTGTCCCAAAATTTCCAGAACATCTAGATTCCCTTTAAAAATTATCCAATTTTTTGCAACAATATCCCTAACTCTTTAATGGTTTGCCACTAATTTGCCAGAAAACTAAAATTTTATAAAAAACAAACCAAAAATAGGAGGCAAAAATCTAGACATTCTGAGAAAATCTCTACAATTGAGAGGTGTGGCTGAAGTTAGATTGTAGATGTTGCTGTAAGGTATCTAGGGAGTGGTAGGAGAGACAGAGGACCATGTCATCTGTGTATAGTAGGAGAGGAATGTAAGGAAAATAAAGGAGAAGTACATTGATGCATACAGAGAATAGAAGGGGACAAGAATAGATCCTACTTTGATTATCATCACATTCCTGCCCCAGCATGACAAATCTGTCTTCATCATAGGTTCATAGGTTCATAGGTTCATACTAGGCTATCTACCCTGGGGCAATTACAAGCCTAGCCCGATTTTGTTTGGCTTACGCCATCCCTTGATTTGAGTACACTGTGCCCTTTTTAAGGTTTAGTTTACTGTGCCCCTGTCTAATAGTGACACGGAAGTAATCCCCGGGACAAACCTACGATCACCCATCCATTCCTCAAGATTCTTCTTAAAGAGATTCAGTGAGGTGCTCTGCTTAACATGAATTGGAATTCTATTCCAGAGCGAAGGGAGCCTCTGGGTTATGAATCTGTCCCTCCAGCAAGTTCTATTTATTTCTGTGCTGAGGTTCAAGTCCCTCGAGCGTGTGGCTCTAAGGGATTTAGATTTAGTGAGGTGGAGCATGTCCATTAATTCTGGATTGGACATAGCTTTATATGTCAGGCATAGATCGCCTCAAAGTAGGTGGTATGCAACTGAGTAGAGCTGGAGTTTTTTTTAACTGAGCAGCATATGGCATCTGCTTGAGTCCCTTGATCCTCTTGGTGAGGTACTTTTGGGGTCTTTCTAATTGCTGCAGGTGTTGGGTAAGGTACATACCAAAAGGGGCATTGTATTCTATGATGGGCCTGATGAGGGATGAATAAAGGGGCATGATTCCCTCTCTTGATCTAGATGTGAATCCTTTCATGATGAGGTGGGCTATGTAGAAGGTCTTTCTAACCACTTTGGCAATGTGGTTGTCAAAGGAGAGATTGCTATCAACTTGGGTCCCCAGATCCCTAATTACTTTCTCTGTACTTAATGGGTTACCGCCTATGTGGTAATTTGTGGGCACATTGTTTTTGCCAAAGGGTATGACTATACACTTTTTGGCATTTAGCTTTAGACCATGGCTCTGGCACCAGTTATCCATCTCTGTGAGACCTTTTTGAAGGATGTTTGTGTCAGCTGGAGAGTCGATTATGGCACCCAGTTTGCAGTCATCTGCGAACTTGGTGAGCCATAGTCCGCCCACGGTGGCCTGTACCTCGGAAAAGTATATACCGAACAAGAGCAGTCCCAGGACAGAACCTTGTGGGATGCCACTTGTGACCGGTTTCGAGTCTGACATGGCTCCAGCAACTCTCACTCTATGGGTTCTGTCTTTGAGCCAGTTTGTGACCCATCTGGTGACATAGTGGTTTATATTTAAGCTGGATAGCTTATCTATGATGTCCGAGTGGGGGTATTGTGTCAAATGCCTTTGCTAGGTCCAGATAGGCTGTGTGGACTACCTTCCCTTCATCTATGGCTTTGGTGACTGTTTCAAAGAAGTCGACCAGTTTCAAAAGGCAGGATCTGCCCTTGACAAAGCCAAATTGGGTAGGATCTAGTGTCTTTAGGTCCCCAATGTCTTTGTTTATGAGCTCCATGATGATTCTCTCCATAGCATTGCAGACTAGGCTAGTCAGGCTTATGGGGCAATAGTTTCCAGGGTCCTTAGAGGCTCCACCTTTGTGGAGTGGGACCACTGTTGCTGTACACCATTCTGTGGGCACATATCCTCTAGTGAGGCTGAGATTGTACAGCTGTTTTATTTGAGGGATTAGCTCTTCTTGGAGTTCATGTAGGATGCAACCCAGGACGCCATCTGGTCCCATGGAAGCAGTGTTTTTTGCTTTGGAGAGGGCAGCCTTCACCTGAGCATCAGAGATGTTTGGGAGGCAGCCCTCTGCCGGGATAGATACTTGCTGTTTTGGGGGGGAAGGGGTGGAGAAGTTTGCACTGAACCTGTCTGCCAGGATATTGCCGATGTCTGTGAGTTCAGTGTATTTTTTGTCATTTAGAATCAACTCAGAACAAGTCTGGAAGTTGCATCCCAGGTTCCTAACATAACTGAAAAAAGCCTTATGATTGTCTTTAGTGTCCTGTGCAATTTTTCTCTCGAAGCTGGCCTTGGAGGATTTTATGAGGTATCGTAATTTTTTGCTAGTACTGATCAGAGCTGCCTTCCCTATTAGAGATTTTGGTCTATCATGTAGTAGCTTCCTCCTTCTGTTGTACAGTTTATTTATGGCTGGGGTCCACCAAACTGGACGCCTGCCTTTGGATGATTGGGTCTTGGTTTTGTCTGGAATAGCATGATCCATGCATTCCTGGAGATGTCCATAGAATGCGTTTATATAGGATTCTGCAGTTTGGGCTGTAGTTTCCACTGGCCCTGGGGCCTTGAAGGATTCCACTTCAGTTCTGAGAAGTGAGAAGTTCGCTTTTGAGAAGTTTTTCACTGTGGTTTTCTGGGTTGGGGGTGGGGTCGGGATGTAGATATCCAGTGAAATTAATTTATGGTCTGATCTTACCAATGAGGGATATACTTCTGGTATGGAGCATAGAGTACCCATGTTGGTAATGATCAGGTCTAGTATGTTATCCCCTCTTGTGGGAGTGGTGACTAGTTGTTCCATAGCATTTGAGTTTATAATTTCCAGGAACCTTTGGGCTAAGGTGCTGGGGCTTGAGTAGTGCTCCCAGTCTATGTTTGGGTAGTTGAAGTTGCCCAATATAATGGTGTTCAGAGAGATCTTCATGTTCTCCAATGTTTTCAGGAAAGCCGAGTGAGATTCCTGACTTTGAGAGGGTGGTCTGTAGGATGCTGTAAACTGAAAAGCAGTCTTGCCCACTGTCAGTTGCACATGGATGGTCTCCGATACTTCATGCAATGCCACTAAACTGGAGGTGTGGATATCCTTGATAAATATGGAAACTCCCCCTCCTTTTGTGGTTCAGTCCGGGTTTTGGGGCCAAAAAGCATGATATGAGGTATAACCTGGTAGTGCTGGAGTGCTCTCTGGAGCCTTGAACCAGGTTTCTGTCACTGCACAGATATCAATGTTCTCCATACTGAGGAGAGCTTTGAGTGCGTGCATCTTTAGGTGAAGACTTCTGGCATTTAGCAGCATTACCCTTAGTTTCTTGTTCCTTGTGCTGTCTATGGAGGTGGGTTTGACTTTTGAGCCTTGCCTAAAAAAGGCACTATGGGGGTGGCAAGAGCCTTTGCCAATATCCGAAAGCCCAGTGGTGACAGGTGCAAGCCGTCCCTAGCGAAGCAACGTGGCTTGTCAAGCATGTCATCCCAGGCTGACAGACACTGGATCCCCTTTGAATGACACCAAAATTTTAGCCAATTGTTAAAATCAAATGTAACTGTAACCATTTGATATGTCAGAACTGGCTAGAGCTAGTCCTGAAATGTGGAGGCTGAATATTCAGAAAAGATCAGACTTACATATCCTAAGTCAGAGATACCATTTCTCAGAATTTTTCCTTTTCTTCAAGGTATGATAATTTTAGAGTTGGTATATATAAATATGGGGGTGTGGGGGAATTGCTCCCCCCACATGGGGGTTCAGGGGGGACTTGCCTCCCCTTCAAAAAGAAGTTTGATGTTATGAAGAATGGCAATGTTTGAGATTTACTCTTCTACTCTGTTTTCAGTCTTTCTTTTCAGCTTGTCAGCCCTCAGCATTTCAAGTGCCGACTAAGACATCCTGAACGGTTTTGCATATATCAAAGACAAAAAAGCGAATAATACTCTTCACACACAGCTTACTACCTGAAAGCATAGATTTATCTCGAATGGGAAAAAAACTGCTCACTCATCTTTTTCTCTGTATGCATATCACTCTTCCAAGACCACTAAGTATACCTATAACTGCTGTGTCTGTGCCAGTTCCTAGCCCGGTCTCACCCTATAACTGCTGTGCCTGTGCCAGTTCCTAGCCCGGTCTCATCCTATAACTGCTGTACCTGTGCCAATTCTTAGCCTGGTCTCACCCTATAACTGCTGTGCCTGTGCCAATTCTTAGCCTGGTCTCACCCTATAACTGCTGTGCCTGTGCCAGTTCCTAGCCCGGTCTCACCCTATAACTGCTGTGCCTGTGCCAATTCTTAGCCTGGTCTCACCCTATAACTGCTGTGCCTGTGCCAATTCTTTAGCCTGGTCTCACCCTATAACTGCTGTGCCTGTGCCAGTTCCTAGCCCAGCCTCACCCTATAACTGCTGTGCCTGTGCCAATTCTTAGCCTGGTCTCACCCTATAACTGCTGTGCCTGTGCCAATTCTTAGCCTGGTCTCACCCTATAACTGCTGTGCCTGTGCCAATTCTTAGCCTGGTCTCACCCTATAACTGCTGTGCCTGTGCCAGTTCCTAGCCCGTTCTCACCCTATAACTGCTGTGCCTGTGCCAATTCTTAGCCTGGTCACACCCTATAACTGCTGTGCCTGTGCCAATTCTTAGCCTGGTCACACCCTATAACTGCTGTGCCTGTGCCAATTCTTAGCCTGGTCTCACCCTATAACTGCTGTGCCTGTGCCAGTTCCTAGCCCAGCCTCACCCTATAACTGCTGTGCCTGTGCCAATTCTTAGCCTGGTCTCACCCTATAACTGCTGTGCCTGTGCCAATTCTTTAGCCTGGTCTCACCCTATAACTGCTGTGCCTGTGCCAGTTCCTAGCCCAGCCTCACCCTATAACTGCTGTGCCTGTGCCAATTCTTAGCCTGGTCTCACCCTATAACTGCTGTGCCTGTTCCAATTCTTAGCCTGGTCTCACCCTATAACTGCTGTGCCTGTGCCAGTTCTTAGCCTGGTCTCACCCTATAACTGCTGTGCCTGTGCCAGTTCCTAGCCCGTTCTCACCCTATAACTGCTGTGCCTGTGCCAATTCTTAGCCTGGTCACACCCTATAACTGCTGTGCCTGTGCCAGTTCCTAGCCCGATCTCACCCTATAACTGCTGTGCCTGTGCCAATTCTTAGCCTGTTCTCACCCTATAACTGCTGTGTCTGTGCCAATTCTTAGCCTGGTCACACCCTATAACTGCTGTGCCTGTGCCAGTTCCTAGCCCAGCCTCACCCTATAACTGCTGTGCCTGTGCCAATTCCTAGCCCGGTCTCACCCTATTACTGCTGTGCCTGTGCCAATTCTTAGCCTGGTCTCACCCTATAACTGCTGTGCCTGTGCCAGTTTCTAGCCCAGTTTCACCCTATAACTGCTGTGCCTGTGCCAATTCCTAACCTGGTCTCACCCTGTAACTGCTGTGCCTGTGCCAATTCTTAGCCTGGTCTCACCCTATAACTGCTGTGCCTGTGCCAGTTCCTAGCCTAGTTTCACCCTATAACTGCTGTGCCTGTGCTAATTCCTAACCTGGTCTCACCCTGTAACTGCTGTGCTTGTACCAATTCCTAGCTCGGTCTCAACCTATAACTGTTGTGTCTGTGCCAGTTCCTAGCCTTGTCTCACTTTATTGTTACTACCAGTTTTAAGCAGTGAGTTACCTCTTGTTGTATTGGAATTAATGCAGCTGAATGATATCAATTATTACACTTCTATGCTTAGTCTGCATAACTATGACAGATTATGCAACTTGTATGTCTTTCTCAAATTATTATTTTTCAGCTTGTAATATGTTATTTTACCCTTCAACTGTTTATTTCTGTCATGTATGTTTTATGTTATTTCATGTATAATGCAATTTACTTAACTGTACTTGCTCAGAATAAATTAACATATTTCGACAGGATACAATGTAAGTGTTATAGTACCATTCTGATAAATTGCTTCAAAAATCCTGACACTCTGTAATGTCTGTAATGGTAAAATGCTGCATAAAATCTGCACAGTCTTTGCTTATTCTTTTGTGTAACTGATTAGAACTGTTTGCCATATGGCCCGGGTTGTGAGTAAAAAGGGTCTTTGAACAGTTCACTTACCGGTTAACAAAATTAGCGAAACAAAAAGTTCCGTAGTGCAAAGAAAGAGCTGTTCCCAGATCAAACCTTAACGCAAAAGTTTATTTACAAATACAAACAGCGTTTTCACTACTCTCAGTAGGTGGCTTCATCAGAGGTTGAAAAAAGCATGAAAACAGTGCTGTTTTCGCGTTTTTTTCAACCTCTGATGAAGCTACCTACTGAGAGTAGTGAAAAAGCTGTTTGTATTTGTAAATAAACTTTTGCGTTAAGGTTTGATCTGGGAGCAGCTCTTTCTTTGCACTACAGAACTTTTTGTTTCGCTGGTTTGTTCGTGATTTTGAAGTTTGATTAACAAAATTAAATAAATAAAATTAGTAAGCCAGTCAAAGGTACTTAAATTGTAGATAGACTGTGCTTCTTAAAAACTTCTTTTACGATATGAAATCTATCCCTGTTGCTGAGCCCCAAAGTACCACCCATCTAATTTGACTAATTGCACTAACTCTGCAGGAAATTTGTTATTCTCTGCAATTTATTTAAAACATGACAGAGTAACCATTGATACATCTCATTAGGAAGGATATCCCTCCCGATAGCTTTCCCATGATTAAAGTTCATATGCAGCTAATGAGTTCTATAGCGTTAAAGGGGGACGCAAAGTCTTCTTGATGTTCCACTGATATTTGATAGGAAAACCAAATTCAGAAAAGAGACCATTTGCTCACTATTGTCTTGAAACTGGTGATCTAGTATTTTGACCATTCATGACCATGAAACAGGTGTACACTATAAGGTTATGTGCAGTCCACCCTGCCAAAGAGGGGTGAATTAAAAAGATCTCTCTCTCTTTCTCTCTCTCTCTCTTTCTCGGGTACCCCTAAATCTAGTCAGTCAAACTAAGACTTTGAGGGACATAAGTGGGGCTGAATAAATATGAAACCTAGCTCACTTTGCAGTAGGTACCACATTGTTATCCTCAACTTGTTAAGTCTTGGGTTTAAGTACCCTAGTGGAAAGGGTTTAATCAACTTCCTTGTAGCTCAAATAAAAGGCAGCCTCAGACAAACACTGATTTTCAGCCTGATATCGATCGTGGCATTCTCCACTACACCCTATGACTCGGGCCTGTAAAATTAGCATTTAAAACATATGTGCATGCATGTTATAGTGTTTGGCCTGCAGAGAAGTCCCTTTAATTTTCAGCCCAAGATGATTCTATTTACTTCTTAATGTGATCCTGAAAACTAGAAGAATGGTAACTTCAAAAGACACCCAAAGTCCTAGATCCACTACTATCATATGCCAACCCAAATAATAACGATCAAACAAAGACAAAAATATGATCTCCATGAAGGGGCATCCTTTCATTAAATCATGCATTATATAGCTCCTATCAAACTTAGGATTACGGTATGTACAGCAGAATAGCAGTTTATTTAATAATGGCAGCTATCGCACTTAAGTCAATATGTGTTAACCCCAACTCCAGTACCATCCTTTCAATGACTTAGAAAGAAGGGTCAGTCTACAAATGGGAGGGGCATCTCTCTAATCAAATAACTAATATTGCTTGCCAGAAACAAAGTACTCAATCAGAATAAACTATCAAATTGAAAGTTGTATGAATTTTACTAATGGGGAAATTGGGATGTACATGAAATGACAAACAGAAATAAGACAATCCTCCATATGGAAATTCACTCTTGCCAGCATTCCATCCTTATCTCAAGAAGTACTAATTATCCTAAGACATATAGAACAATTAGTAATCAGGATCATAATGTCCCTCTTTTTTGCTTCCCATAACATGTAACTATAACCATGTGATTCCCATTCTGCTCTGCTTTTGTTGCTTATTAGTGTTTTTATGTGTCACTCTATCAAGAGGAGTGGATGAAATTTGTTTAAATACCTAAGAATGTTGAGCTGTGCTATTAATTCTATTAACATTGTATAATAAAACTTAAGTTTCTTCTAAAGAATTAGATTGGTTGTGAGTGAGAAAACATTTACCAAAATACTACCTTCCACTAGAAATTATTCAAAACTTCTTAAAATGTGTCAATGTCTACAACTTAAGCTGCTGTTAGAGAATATCATTAAAACAAAGAAAATGGATAACTTTGTTAGTTCTAGTAGTATTAAACCACATTTTCTTAGTTTACAGAATACTGATATATCAAAATCACATCCAGAATCACATTTATTGGCCAAGTATGCATGCATCAAAGGAAATTGACTCCGGTTTTGATGACTCTCCATATATAAGTTATATTACTGACAAACATGCAACTATTAAACCCACACCTGAGATAAAAAACAAAACAGATAATATAAATGTACATATACATACAAAGTGCAAAGTGCAACTCAGTGCAAGAAATGCTGAAATAAACACTGAAAAACAAGTGTTAACAATATGTAAACAGTACTTCAAGATGCTAGGAGGCCTGGGGGATAGGATACCCAGCATGAGTAAGCTGAATTAGCCATTTATGAGCTTGATGGCCTGTGTGGAAAAATCTGTTCTTATATCTGCTTGTTTTGGCGTATATTAATCTATAACAGCTGGCCAATGGAAGAAGCTTGAAAAGGTTGTGGCCTGGATGTGAGGGGTTCATGATGATTTCCCTGCCCTTTCCATGACTCTAGAATAGTACAGGTCCTGCAAGGTAGGCAGACTAGCACCAATGATATTTTTGGAAGACCTGACTTTTCATTGTATCCTGTTTTTGTCATAATTTAATCACTGATCCAAACCACACTGTTATGGATGAACTAAGAAATAGACTCAATAACTGCTGTGCAGAACTGAATCAGCAGCTCCTGTGGAAGGTTGAACTTCCTCAGCTGTCACTGGAAGTACAGTTGCTGTTCTGCCTGTGCCTTTTTTATGATGTAAACTACACTGGTCTCCCATTTCAAGTCCTGGTAGATTAAGGATCCCAGAAATGTAAAAGTTTCCACAACTGACACAGCAGTATTAAGTACAGAGAGGGGGGATAATACTGTGAGACCTTTTCTAAAGTCCACTGTCATCTCTACAGTTTTGAGAGTGTTTATCTCCAAATTGTTCTGACTATACCAAAGGGCCAATTGCTCAATTTCCTGCTTGTATGCAAACTCATCACCATTCCTGATGAGCCCAATAATGGTTGTGTCATCTGCATATTTAATAAGTTTGACAGAAGGGTCATTAGAGGTGCAGTCATTAATATAGAAGGAGAAGAGCAGTGGTGTGAACACTCATCCCAGGGGGGGCACACCTGTTGATCATGCAATAGCTAAACGTGAGTTTCCCCAATTTCATCTACTGTTTCCTATTTGTCAGAAAATTGGTGATCTATTAACAAGTGGAGACAGGGACAGAAAGCTGGATGAGTTTCAAGTGAAGGAGTTCTGGTTTTATTGTATTGAATACAGAGCAGAAGTCTACAAACAGAATCCTTGCATATGTCCCTGGGATGGCAGGATGTTGCAGGATGTAGTGCAGACACATATTGACTGCATCATCCACTGATTGGTTCTCTCAATAAGCAAACTGAAGAGCGTCCAATAAGGGAGCTGTGATGTCCTTCAGGTGACCTAACACCATCTCTCAAAGGTCTTCATGACCACAGATGTCAGGGTAACAGGCCTGTAGTCATTCAGTCTGGTTATACTGGATTTTTTGGGGAATGGAATGATTGTGGCTTGTTTAAAACATAAGGGAACTTCACACAGTACAAATAATTTGTTGAAAATCTGAGCAAAGACAGGGGCCAGTTGATCAGCACAGATTTCTAAGCAAGAAGCTGATACCCCATCTGGATCTGTTGCTTTCTTAGTGTACTACTGTCCATTAAGAAGCTGACACACATCCTTTACAGCGATATTTAATCCAGGTTAAATGAGAAAATGTGTGTGTGTGTGTGTGTGGGGGGGGGGGGGATTGTATAAGTTTGTATACTGAGAGAGCTGGCAACAGTGTCATTTCTATTCTGGGGCTTATCAAACATGCAGTAAAATTCATTCAAATCATCAGCCAGATGGTGATTTACTGCAGTATGGTTTCCTGTAGTTTGTAATATTTTTAGTCCTTTCCACACTGATGCAGAGTCATTGGCTAAAAACTGATTTTTCAGCTATTCAGAGTAACTCTTTTTAATCAGTCTGATTTCTTTTGTCAACGTGTTCCTTGTGTGTCTAAAAAGTGTTCTATCCCCACTTCTATAGGATTCTTCCTTGGCTTGACGAAGCTGCTTGAGATTTACAGTGAACCATGGTGTTTGCTGTTGTTAAATTTTAACCAGGTCTTGGTGAAGGCACACATATCTTCACAAAAGCTAACATAAGATGTTACTATATCTGTCAGTTTATGTAACCCCAATCTGTACAATTAGGTCTGCTTTGTTTCATTGAAAACTCATTTCACTGAATTTCAGTTCACTCTCACAAAATCGTTGAAAGCTCAAATTACTAAAAACTCATATCACCAAAGTACTGGTACTGTGTAGAGTACTGTAAGGCAAGTAAAAGGTATATGCCCTTTTCCCCACTATAGTACAATCCTGGAGGTAGTACATATAGTTAAGGTGGGTGTGAGGGGTGTAGCCCCCTACCTAGTTTGGGTTTATATTATATTTCACCGAAAGTTTACAATGCTGAATTTCAAAACACTACATTTTAAACCATAGACATGCACACCAATGACTAACTCTTTCCAGAAGACAATATAAACCCAACCTAGATGGGGAGCTACACCCCCACACCCCCAATGTGGGGATCTGTGCCCCCCAACTATATATACTAACTCCAGGATCGCACTACAGTGGGGAAAAGGGCATATACCTTTAACTTGGCTTACAGCACACTACACAGTGACAGTACTTCACTTCAGTTAAATGAGATTCGGTGAAATGAGTTTTCAGTAACTTGAGCTTTCAGCGATTTGGTCTGGATGATTTGAAATTCAGTGAAATGAGTTTTCAATGAAACAAAGTAGACCTATATAATCAGAACATGCTTGCAGCTTCAACTTTGCCTTAATAGTCCACTTTGACAAAATAGGCACACCAAACTGATAAAGACAAAAAAACTCTGTCACAGCGAGCTGCCAAAGATCAAACTATCGATTTATTTAACCGCTTCACCTACTCGGTTAAATAAACTGACAGTTTGGTCTTTGGACTTTGGCAGCTCGCTGTGACAGAGTTTTTTTGTCTTTAATAGTCTACTTTCTCACTGTATTAATCACAGGTGTAGCAGATTTTACAGAAACTTACTCCTATAGGTTGTGAGCAAATGAATCAAGCATTGGTCAGAGAAACCCAAAACTGAACGGGGAACAGCATAGTTGGCATGTTTTAACATTGCATAACAATGATCCAATGTGTTTCTGTCTTTAGTAGGGCACTCTATGTGCTGTACAAATTTCAGAAGTTCATGCCTGAGATTTGCTTTATTAAAATCTCCTAGAATAATCAGAAGGGAGTTCAGATAATTTCATTCTGGGCTCATTATCTGACCAATCAGTTTTTGTAACTCTGTACTCATGCAGGCTTGAGGTGGAATGTAGACACTAACCAGAATAAACGAAGAAAACTCCTGTGGTGAATAAAAAGACCTACAATTAACAAAAGTATCTCTAAGTCAGGGCAGCAGATTTTACTTAACACTTATATTGAGTAATAATAGAATCCTTAGTAATATTAGCAACACTGTATTAATGACATTATTTAACAGTGGTGTGAACACACATCCCAGGGGAGGCACACCTGTTGATCATGCGATAGCTAAACTTGGGGAAAGTCACAAGATAAATAACTGCATAGGTAGCATTTTATGTTACATGATCAAAATCCAGATTGTTAGTAATATATATTGACATAGGCTATCCACATGTAAAATGACTACACTTCTAGAGTTCAGTACAGAAATAGTTGACACACATAAGTGCAAAAAGTAAACTGAAAGCTCTAAATAAAATAAAAAAGAAAAATTAAAATATGCCAAAATTGTGTTAAAGCATTTCTGCAGAATGTTTTTTCCCAACATGATTTGGGGCTGTCAGCATACCCCACAGATCCTATAGACATATACTGTAGATGTCCTGTTGTGCTGACTTTAATAGCAGATACAAAAGCATTTCTGTATTACATTATGACAAGTTCATCTCATGTATCATTTAGTTCCAACTTTTTCCTTTTTTTTTCTTTAGGGGCGTTATCTTTCTATCAAAGTTCATTTCCCGCCTGAGACCAGATTCCTTCTCCTCTACTTCCCTGAGAACCACTTGCACATTGACTCATACATGCTCATAATCTTTAAAACCATTTAATGATACAATCATACTTCTTCTTTTAGCTTTTTCCTGGTTAGGGATCACCACAGCGGATCATCTGTCCACTCATAATTAGCAGTGGAGTTTTACAGTGTCAAGTTGCCAGCCCGGCAAGTTCATCTCATGTATCATTTAGTTCCAACTTTTTCCTTTTTTTTTCTTTAGAGGCGTTATCTTTCTATCAAAGTTCATTTCCCGCCTGAGACCAGATTCCTTCTCCTCTACTTCCCTGAGAACCACTTGCACATTGACTCATACATGCTCATAATCTTTAAAACCATTTAATGATACAATCATACTTCTTCTTTTAGCTTTTTCCTGGTTAGGGGTCACCACAGCGGATCATCTGTCCACTCATAATTAGCAGTGGAGTTTTACAGTGTCAAGTTGCCAGCCCGGCGCCCAACCTTCCACAGAAGGCACACACACACACACACACACACACACACACACACACACACACACACACACACACGCACTCACACTTAGGGCCAATTTAGAGTGTCCAATCAACCTACAGCATGTCTTTGCGATGTGGGAGGAAACTGGAGCACCTGGAGGAAACCATACGACCACAGGGAGGACATGCAGACTCTGCACAGAAGGCACCCTAGCCGAGGATCGAAGCAGACAACCTCTTGCTGTGAGGTGACAATGCTAACCACTGCACCACCGTGGCCACCCGATACAATCATACTTAAAATGAAGTATTACTTCTATGAAGTTCTCCATTAATGATTATGTATGGACATGAGTTGACCATACCACTTTTAATTGACTTTATGCAGTTGTGAACAACCTCTGGAAGTTGTAAGGCAAATTGGAATACATAATCTTTCAGTCCATGTTCTTGAAATTATAAAACAATTTTAATATCTGTGATTCCAAAATGTCATGATTACCGGTGTTTACATGACAGAGACAAAGTTACACATTATTATCACTTAATTACCTTAAGCCCCTCAATTTTCTTACACATATTTTTTACCATTGTGGACTACACCATACAGGGTAATAACTTGAAATCAAAAGTAAAAAGCTGGAACTTAGCTTTATCTTGAGCCGATGTAAAACTAATGGGAGTGGGCAAAGAGGAAAATTTAATGAGTCATGCTTTTACATTAATAGAAATGTTCTCTTCGTTGCAGCATGAGAACACTCATATTCTGTGATTTACTTATGCAGGAGAATATCGTAAAAGGCCTCATTTGATGTGCATTTGCAATGATCCATCCACATGAAAATTAATGTAATAATACACAAGCATTAAATTACAGAATGCCAATTTACAGAAAACACATTCAAGCACTTAAAACCTAGTTATGTTTAATCAGTAAACATTCCTTATGGAATTTTAACCTCATAGAGTTTTATTCTTCCACAGCTTCTTAGAAGTTAGGAGGTAGAAAAAGAAATATCTTATAAGCAGTACGAGTATTGCAACATTAATTATATGTATCCTAATTGCCCTGAAGCATTCCACAATTAAATAGTACACACCTGAAAAAAATGAATATTTGCTTTTTCTGTCTAATGCTTACTACTTTTTTACTGCAATTCCATTGTGTATCTTGATGCTAATTAATGGAAAGGGGGTATATTATAACAGTGGTGTACAAAGTGTGGATGTACTATTTCCTGTTCTGTTTCCGATGTGCAGGTATACTTTAAGAAACAACTTGTCAAACTAGATGCAAAAAGTTATCAGGAAGGCATGCAACACAATGAGACATATGCAGCTGTTTCACAGTATGTTGTGCACATTAGACACTTATTTTCTCACACACATATACACACAAACACACACACACACACACACACACAAATACACACACACACACACACACACACACACACACACACACGCACGCACGCACACACACACACACACACACATTTTTTGTGATCAGCATGGATATAACTGTGTATGTACATGTGTGCATATTTGTGAGAAATGGCTGCCCACATTAATACATGTATAAGGCAATCTGAATGTCTGTTGTCATAAAGTGTGCATTTTATGTAACAATGAAGTTTTGCTATTTATTTCTGTAGTGTAGTTCACATTTGGGAACTAGTACTGACATACCAAATTCCAAGTGCATGGGAACAGGTAACACATGATAGAAAGTGTAAATAAAAGTGCCTTCCCTTTGTGTGAACTAAGATTTCAGTTAGATTGTTACATATTGACTACAAGCACACCCTGATTTGAAAGTTAAAAGTTAAATGACTTTACACAATCATAAATAACATACTGTCTGAAAATATTTAAAAGCAGCAAGAAATATGAGAGAGCTCATTCCCACTTCTGATATGTGGACAATATGTCTTTTAAGTTTTTGACTTCTGTGAAATAAGCGAATGTGTAAAAAGCGAATACAGCTGTATCTTTATACAACATTCCATTCAAAGATTATGAGGTCAATAGCAGCTGAAATTACATTATACCAAAACATGGTTAAAAATACCTAGTTCTGTAAATCACTTACTTTCCTCCCTGCTGGTGTATTTAACTTCGCTGCATGGGGTTGCACTCCACTATAAAGTCAATCATATCGTACAAAGGCACCGCTCTTCACTGTTCAAGTCATCTGAACTGTAATGAATGGGGTTACACAAGAACTTGTCACTTTAGATGCAGTGACCATGCTGGAGGGATTCCTGGCTGAAAGGATAAGGCTCTTAAGGAAAATCAACGCCTACTTTCGCAGAAGCTCTTTTTGGTCCAGAGGTACTGACATCAACATAGTATGCTGGAGGTCTTGGGTTTGAGTCCCAAATGAGAGATAACATTATCCTTTCTTTTATGATTCTGTAATTTGATCTAACCACCATGCTGAAAGGATTAGGCCCTTAAGGGAAAACCTAGCGGGTATCTGTATAAAGGCCCTTACTTGTCCAAGAGAAGTGACACCAGTACAATATGCTGGTGCTCTTGGGTTTGAGTCCCAAACAGGAACTGACATTACTGTTTCATTTCAATGAGTCAAACAGTGCTTAAGCAAAAGCACTGTTAGAATCACAGAAGTGTCAAAGGGCTTTCTCTGTATTTGTGTGTATGTGTGTTTGTGCGTGTGTGTGTGTGTGTGTGTGTGTGTGTGTGTGTGTGTGTGTGTGTGTGTGTGTGTGTGTGTGGGTCTGTTTGTGTTTGTAATTTGACACAGTAAGGTACTGAATATAGAAGAGAATACATGCTGCCATCTGACTGCATAAGAAATTGAGAACCATTGATATATCTTAACAGTCTACTTAACACTGAAGTATTCTATGACAAAGCAGTAACATTTCTATTGTGTTAATATATCTGTTTTACTATCAAATCAGTGTTGCACATCGACTTTTTATCTTATTTTTAGTTTTCTAAATAAAATAATGTATACAATGTTTGCTTAGCTTATCTGATGCCCTGTTGCTTTCTAGTTTTTTTAGCAAGTAAACACCTGCCATGTATTGCAACAAATCAGATCTAGAGGTTAAGAGGTGCTCCAAATCAAAATAATGAAACATATGAGTAATTGCCTAATAACATAAATCATTTTACAGCACCAGTGAAAACAAAGTATGAAATGATCTTACAGTAGTCTCTCCAAGACTATAATAGTGCATTCCTTCCATGAGGACTTTGCAAATTAAACCAAAAACTACATGCAAAAATGTGACTTTCATGCAAGTATTTCTAACTTTTATGCCACAGTGCTTGTGTACACAAATCTTCCAAACAATAAAACATAGTATAACTTTAGAACATGGCAAGAAAGTAACATCCAATATACAAGCAGACATGAAACACTATTTATTTGTAATTCCATTCATTTACGTGATGCACTCCTTACCTTCTTAAGGGATGCTATAACACAGTATTAGCATAACAAGGCAAAGAAAGTACAATACTTTTTTTAATAAAGTCATGCAGATCACTAATTGTAAAATAACCACAATTACGCAAAAGGAAGGTATGTGGAGAAAGGGGAACCACTATAGCAATGTAACATAAATAAGCAAAGGAGCTGCACAGAGCCAAAACTGATATTAGTACATAAGGGATAAAACAAACATTTGTAGTACACCTCGGGATGCAGGTGAAAGATAAAAGAAGCAGCAGTTTTGCAAACAGGTAGATAGATGGTTAAGGTATTTAGAAAAGGAAGACAGGAGCTGGTTTCAGGCACAAAGGGAAATATAAGCATGGATAATAGAAAGAAGGGTACAAAAGTTCAGATAGTGTACATGTTTTTGTTGTTTCATACACATTCCTCCTTTACTTAACTCTGCCACACCTGAAGATCAGCTGCAACATCAAAGAATGAACAATGCTTTTCATCATAAGGTATAAGAAAGGTAGGTTTGAGATTGCAGTGGAATATGAAACAAAAATATATGCCACATATCTATAAATGTCACAGCAATAAATGTCATAATTATATAAAAGCAGTTCCAAACTAAACTATATTAAGTGTTTGTGTCAGAGAGCAGTTAAGACTAAACGCCACTTCCAAATACATTACACATTCTATATGCATCACAGTAATTCAATCCAGTTTCATTTAAAAGCAGCAGATTAGTTGATCATCATGAGTACATCACCAAAAATACGTTTGTGAATAATTTTAAATGATTTCTAGCAGGTAACTGATTTTCAGAGACAAAAAGTTATAATGAAAACACAATGTGATTAAATGTAATTTATCTAACAGTGTGCTCTGTCTTCTATCTATCTATATATATATATATATATATATATATATATATATATATGTATATATATATATATATATATATATATATATATATATATATATATATACATATATATATATAAAATACTGTAAGGATGTCCAACAACATTATCAGCTTTCTTTGAAATGCATTACCACATTAAAGATGTTTTATATGCATGTGATTTTGGTATAATACTAGAAGATTTTACTATAAATATTACTTACAAGTCCATACAACTGGATAGCATCCATCTAAGGTTCTTGAGGAACATAACTGGGTGTGCTATTAATTCTACAAGCAAATATGTGTACAAAAACTTCTCAATCCAGAAATTACCCAGTATATACTACAACATTCCATATGACACCGATACTTCATAAGGAGGGTTAAGGAACAGTTAAGTTACACTCAGCTGAATGGCCTGACCTCAGTAATAGAGCAAAGGTGCGTACTGTTTAAAAGAAAAATGTGTTTGTTTCCAGAATGCTAATGCATTTTTGTAATGTGTGGTAGAATGAATTATTGAAAGATCACTCTTTCCAAATCAACATATCTAATGCATCAAAGAACAAGGATAATGACAGATGAAAAGGTGAAGATATTGCTGAAAGCTATGGACAAATTCTTTGTTCCCTACAGGAAAGAGACAAATAATTTACATTCTTAATTTGGGATGAAATTCAGCAATCAGAGAAAGCCAAAAAAACAAAAAAACAAACAAAAAAAAGTTTTTCAACTATAAGACCACTGTTGAACTCAAATAGTGCTAAACCATAAAGAAGTCCCTTAATTTAATAGGGAAAAAAGCACTTAACCTTTTAATAAAGATTTATTTTTTTATAGCCGTAGTGTATGCTTTGGACTGCACCACTCCTGGAAGAACTATAAGACCACTGCCAGGAAATCACTTTGTGGATATGTTCTGCTTAGCAAAAATAATCAAGATCCTTCTCTAACAATAACACAAGTGCCTGTTAGATAAAATACACGAGGGAAACTAGTAAATCTGAAGGGAAAACAGATTTCCACTATTTAGAGAAACCATTCAGCTTGCACTACATATGTACATATAGGTTTTTTTTTTTGGAAGTAAAGCATCATAAACAAGAATGAAGAACCTGTACATCAATGATGCAGAGGGCAAGTAAGAAAGACCTTTGAATGAGAAGCACAAGTAATACGAATGGGAATAGTGAGCTCAAATATGTACATAAGGTAAATCTAGTAGACGTAGTGATACTGCTGACATTCTGATGGTTTCTGATTTTGTGATTGTTACTCTACAGTATGCAGTATTAGATCTCTAATGCAAGCTAAAGAATGCTGAATAGAGTACTTAGAATTTTTATCTTAATGAACATAAAAAATCATAAGTTAGGCAGTTTAAGGGTGGAAATTAGAATGCCAACAGTTTGAAATGGACATGGTGGTGCCTGATACCTGCTCAACAGATGATTTGCAAAAGGCAGGTTTATCAGACAACATTGTCAACATTGTTTTTCTTGTGGTGAAAGGTTTTGACATTTTCTTAAATGTTGGGTGTCCTTGTAGTTTCTATAGTATGTATGACACTGCCAGCACAGTTATCTGGAATTTTGTAAATAATCATGTCATTCGTGAATATTAATATGATTGATATGCTTGTCTTACAAATGTAAGATAACTATATGTTATGTGTATATTAAACTACTGCTGTAGAAGTGTGTGTTGAACTGTATGTTATGTACTGAGCTCCAAGAATGTAACCACAGTGTACCCTACTGGAAGGGAACAGAAATGTATATAAACTATATACCTGTGCAAATGTATGTTTTAATATTAGAAGCTGGAACACAAAGAGTTAACTTGCAAACCCTCAAGAATATAAGTTGAAATTGTTTTACAATTGTGTTATCTCTCAGTTTCAGCAAGAAGACAAGATGTCTAGAGCTAGAAGTGTTTCTGTTATCTTTAAATAGAAATAATTACTAGCTTTAAAATGTAAAAGTGCTTAACTGTTTTACGAATTCCAGTTCTGAGCAAACATCTGAGAAATATGTATTTCTCACACAGAGATGCAAAAATTTTGTTAAGCTTCTGTTAGCCTGGGAACTGAAGACAGGAGACAAAGAGTGATGTCATCCAAGCTGACCCAGCAGTAATGTTTATAGTAATTTAAGAACTCTCTTAGAGACAGATTTTGGCATTTTGTATCTTGTCTTGGGCCTAGAAACATCCACTCTCAGCATTTCTGCCTGTGTGTTGCTCTGTAAGTAAGTTATTTATGGCATAGTATCTTTTAAATATAGATAGGAATATAGTAAAGATTAGTTTACATTTTTTCTGAATTTATTTGAGACTGCCCTTTAATGTTGTTTTCAAATATTTCCTGCGACTCTGAAGTAACTGTTTGTTTTCTGAGTGTTGTCTTGTTCTTTTATTATTTATTATTAAATATATTATTAAATATATTTAAACCTATATTTGTGGCTGATATCTGTGAGACATATTTAAGCTCTTAGATTACTTGCATATGTATTTGGTGACACTGCACAGGCCACTCCTAAATAGCCTTGGTCTTGGTTACACTTACCATTTGGATAGTAGTAACATCACACAGTGGGACTGGTCATCCTTTTGCAAGAGCCTTATAGTAGCTGATAAAGAGCTGGCTGGTGGCAGTGGCAACTACCTTTTAGTCTGGGCAGAAGGGTGCATAGCTAGTAAACTTGTGCCAGCCTTTCCCTGGATTGTATGTGTCTGTTTGTATATAAATCAAATTTCAAAGTGTGTGTGTCAGCTACTTGGGCAGAGACACAAAGCACTAGTTGGACAGAGAAGGTGCTGGAGGTTATGGCTTGACCACTCAGCTGAGCTCTTAACCCTATAGCTGTGCCAGTGAGGAGTCTTATTGAGGATCCGGAGAGAGAGGGAGAAACCAGCCCCAGATTGACTGTGATCTCTGTGTGCTCTTAAGGGAAATTGTACTTTATTTTGTGTGTACTTGTAATCCTCCCAATGTGTGTGTCCCTCACTGGTGATAGTGGTGAGGATGGAGGCTCCTTGATTACTGGGTCAGTGCAAGAGTGTCATAGTATGTATAAGAGGATATTGGTATAGTAGAAGACTTGCCCCAACCCCTGCAGAAATAATTTATCTTCTTTATACTTCAGTGTTCCACAACATGATGAATGAAGGACTGAAGGAGATAGTTCATATGAACATGGATTTGGCAGTTTATTTATCAGTATATTTTAGTGGACCCAGCCACAGTAGTAACAGTGCGTCCCACATTGTAAGAGTAACTATGACCCAATCACAGTAGTAACATCAGGTCCCACATTGTGAGAGTAAATAAGACCCAGTCATAGTGATAATATCAGGTCCCACCTTGTGTGAGTAACTAAAATCAATCCACAGTTGTGACATTAGGTCTCACATTGTGAGAGAGATAAATAAGATATAGCCTCAGCAGTAACATCAGGTCATATATTGTGTGGATAACTAATACACAGACACAGGAGCAACATCAGGTCCCACATTATGACAGTAACTAAGACTCATCTATAGTACTAAAATGAGTTCTCACATTGTGAGAGTAAGTAAGACCCAGTAGTAACATCAGGTCCTACATTATTTGAGTAACCAAGACCAAGCCACAAACCAAGCCCCGGTAGTAACAGGTCCCACATTGTATGAGTAACTAAAACCAAGTCCCAACAATATCATCAGGTCCCACATTGTATGAGTAACTAAAACTAAGCCACAGCAGTAACATCAGGTAGCACATTGTGAGAGCAAATAAGATCTAGTTCCAGTAGTAACATTAGGTCCTACATTTTGAGTTTAGCTAAAATCCAGCTAAAGTAGTAAAATAGGGTCCCAAATTGTAAGAGTAATTAAGACTGAAATGCTGCTGAAAATATGACTGTGGGCAGAGGCATGGACACGTGTTAAATTGCCTGGTTGCATCTCACTGCATTTCCTGAGCACAATAAAACTGGCCTTCTTTTCAAATGTCAATAAAGTCTGACAAGAAAACCGAGGGATGAAGAACAAATAGTGTTTCTACCAGAAAAGACAATGGATACAACCAATTCCATGATCCACCATTCCCAACAAGAGCAGCAACAGTAGTAACCTCAGTAATTTTCTGCATTCATGCAATCATGTCACTAGTAGTACCAACTCAGAGATCAAGACACCAACGGTGAGGCAAAGAAAGCCCCATTCAAAGTGTTCCTCAACAACCCTGACTCCAGGAAGATGCCTGGAATGTAGTCAGGTGGAGAATATCATTCCACAGATCTCTCTATTCAGATCAACAACACATATGAACACATCACAGCCACTTCTTAGAATTCTTTACAGATTTGCTGAACATTTATTATCTAATCACCACTTTGGGGAAATCAGGCTAACAAGAGGAAACTCTATTGCTGCCATGAAGCTTATCCTAAATCAAATCCCCAGAGACCTAAGATTAATTAGCTATTATTCACAGTTCTTCCTAGTTACAGAGAAATTGGATGCTTATCAAACTCACTTTAAGCCTTGAATGTTTAAATCATTTCAGTGTGAAAAAATTGTTGAATGATCTCTCCTCAGTTCAACCTTCTCCTCAGCAAACAAGGACTGAATATGCCCTTCAGGCATTCCAGACACTAATCTACAAGTGGAAATAGAAAATATTGCCAGAGATTTTTGTAATTCCCTGTGTAGGCCGGTCATGGTGCATTTACCTTTAGACTGTTTCTATACAATGAGTTTTCACAAAGTACATGGCAGTAGTTTCATTTATAAGATTTTGCTATACCAAAGTCTCTACTTGAATGATTAGATCCTGGTTGTGATCTCCTAAGATGGTTTGGTTTTTGTGGATAGATTATTTTGCTCCCCTATTTACCTGATAATGAGTCTCATTAAATCAGAAACATGTACATGTTCAAACACTTACGATTTTAGGAGATTTAACAATATGAGCAGAAATGCCCAGAGACAAAGCATCAATCTCTGTGGATATCTACACCATCAGTGAAGTTACACATAAACAGCCAATGCTCTTGTTCTCTACATCATGCTGTAGTGATGATGGTCACAGACCCTTGACTTGATGGGTTTTTCTGGCCACCTGACCAAATAGTTCTGGAATATTCTGGAGGTATTTGCGTAGTTGATGATGATTAGCACAGGGCAAGTCCCTACTCCAGCCAAATCTCTTACAGTTGCAAATGAGTCCATTCTTGCTTCAAAAGCTCATCATGGGGTTCAGTTCACAGAGAGCAGAGTTACTAATTCTCAGAAGAGTTTCATTTTCTCATCTGTCTTTTAGCACTGATGGCAACATGTCCAAAGTTGTGGAAGTATATTCCATTGCTCTAACATGCCAACTGTCAATCCAAAATGTAGGAGGTTGCCAGAGTGTATCTCTTATGCAAGTAGGCCACATACCTCTAGAAATGGGTTTTACCTCATAACACATTGATTACCACAGTACAAATTCCAGAAGAAAATGCCCTGGCATTCAGTCTGAGCAATTAGTTCTTCTTTCCATAAAAGTGGTCAGTTCACCAGAATGTTCCAAGTATGATTTCATTATTGAGATGTTCCAGAATTTGATTTATTTACTCTTCATGGGCTAAAGAAAGATTTCCTCATTCCTGAGAAGGTTCTTCCTCAAACATTGTTTAGACAATTTGAGCTCCTTGCTTGCCTTGGTTATGCCCAGCACTGTCTTTAACATCTACTTGGTAACTATTTCTGATTTTCATGAAGGTAAATATAATTTATACCCATCCCCTTTTATACTGTTCAGAACTTTCCCATTCTACTCAAAAGATCTCATTGTCACTTGGGATATGAATGCCATGCTTGAAAACCTTTCTCTTCTTCTCTTTGAGCCAAGTTCATTAACAAATTTTGAGTTTCTGTCCGTTCTGAAAAGACCTTTGCCAATGGCATTTTTTACCATTCAGAATCACAGAACATTAGACCTTAGTAAATCCAGAATATCTACAAGTCAGTGAAATTTAAGCAGCTGATAGAATAGTGGAAGAAGCAAGGTCCCTATATTGTAGCCTACAGAATGTTTTTGATACCTAGTAGTTCTGACATGAGATCAGTGTTGTCTGCACTAAGTCTGCACTGGTGGCATGCAGGGAGGAAGCCCTGACTACAGCCCAGGTGATGTGAGTTTAACAAGTGGCGAAGGTGCGGTGCTTGATGATGTAAGTGGGAGAATGGGAATGCCCATCCTGGGGGGGGTAGCACTCTAAGGCAGATGTATATGAATGAATTTCCCTGGTGAAGATAAGGGAAACAATTGCACACTGGCTCCTGTGAGTGACAATGCAGTCCTGTTGATATTTACATTTCTGTAAGTTTGAGGTGAAGCAGTAATGAAACCCATTGCACACCCTACTCATTGGCTGTTGCAGAGGAAATGAAATGGGGGGTAGGGAGAGAAGCATAACAAAAAAACAAACATACCTTGAACCACCAGTGATGACCGTCTACATGATGGCTTTGTTTGGCCAAACCTTGCCCACTGGTGATGAGGTAAAAATGGTCTGACAGGCCACATGGGGCAAAGGGATGTTAAAAAAATGTTGTTTGAGACTTACTTTACCTAAACTGGATGATTTCTCTTTTCACATTCCTGTACAACTATGTAATTCTATACATAAGTAAGAAAAGTCACCCACATGATGATACATGTTTTCCTTAATTTCATCCAGAGCTCCTCTGGGAACTCATAGTAGATAACAAGAAAACCTTTCTAGTTTTTCTGCAACTATGAAGCTTCAAATCTTCAAATCCAGCCTTTCCTTTCCAGAGTTTTCTTGATGCCAGACTTCAGCAATACATTAAATTAAGTGTTTACTGTGGAAAGATTTATCGCTAATGAACATATTTTACTTACTACAGATGTCCACAAGTAGGGATAGCTTTTCTTTGTCTACAACCCAGAGTTGCAAATAAATAAACAAAATAAATAAAATAAAATATAAAAACATCCAACTTTATGTTTTCTTTGCTGTAGACTGAAAATAAAAAGGGTTAATAAGCATTGTATTTTCAAGTGGTTAGCATTAGATAATACTCCTGTCTACCCCATCAAACAAACCAAATTACCAGAGTTCATTAGTGAGAATAATATGAAATTTGACACACACATAGCTCATACAATAACCAAAATCACCACAAAACTAGGAACTCTTTACAGATGTAAAAACTTCCTAACCAGCAACAGTAAAGTTACCCTAGCTCATATCCATCTTCTCTCTACATTACTGTATGCTTCGCCTGTCATAATTAATCTAATCAAGAGTGATTTAAAGAAGCTATCAGTATGTTTCCTGGCTTGAACTCTCTAATACCTTAGCTCTAAACCAACTTCTTCTAGCTCACCAAATACAGTACCAAAATGACAAAACTCCAGCCTTACAAGACGTGATCTCCCCCTACTCCAATAACCGATAACTTAGATCCACTAACAAGGCACTAATTGCAATCTCCAAAAGCCATTACAGCTCTGGTGACTTCCTGTATTCTAGCAGCATTGCCAAAACTTGCAACTCCCTACCACTACAAATCAGGGTGCAACCTAATAAAACAATCTTCAAAAAACAGCCTATTTCCAACCTAAACAACTGCTGGACATGCAACTGCCTAGCACCTGGGTGACACATTCTAACTCCTTTCCCCTACCCACTATCCAACCTCCTCTTTAAAACCCCCACAATGCACTATATATTATCACATGTTACTTGTAACTGCCTAGCACCTAGCTGACACATTCTAATGCCTTTCCCCAACCCACTATCCAACCTCCTCTTTAAAGCTCCCACAGATGCACTATATATTATCACACGTTACTTGTAACTGCCTAACACCTGGCTGACACATTCTAACTCCTTTCCCCTACCCACTATCCAACCTCCTCTTTAAAACTTCCACAGATGCACTATATATTATCACACATTACTTGTAACTGCCTAGCACCTGGCTGACATATTCTAACTCCTTTCCTCTACCCACTATCCAACCTCCTCTTTAAAACTCCCACAGATGCACTATATATTATCACACGTTACCTGTAACTGCCTAGCACCTGGCTGACATATTCTAACTCCTTTCCCCTACCCACTATCCAACCTCCTCTTTAAAACTCCCACAGATGCACTATATATTATCACACGTTACTTGTAACTGCCTAGCACCTGGCTGACATATTCTAACTCCTTTCCCCTACCCACTATCCAACCTCCTCTTTAAAACTCCCACAGATGCTCTATATATTATCACACATTACTTGTAACTGCCTAGCACCTGGCTGACATATTTTAATTCCTTTCCCCTACCCACTATCCAACCTCCTCTTTAAAACTCCCACAGATGCACTATATATTACCACACGTTACTTGTAACTGCCTAGTACCTGGCTGACATATTTTAATTCCTTTCCCCTACCCACTATCCAACCTCCTCTTTAAAACCCCCACAGATGCACTATATATTATCACACGTTACTTGTAACTGCCTAGCACCTGGCTGACATATTCTACCTCATTTCCCCTACCCACTATCCAGCCTCCTCTTTAAAACTGCCACAGATGCACTTATATTATCACACGTTACTTGTAACTGCCTAGCACCTAGCTGACACATTCTAACTCCTTTTGCCTACCCACTATCCAACCTCCTCTTTAAAACTCCCACAGATGCACTATATATTATCACACATTACTTGTAACTGCCTAGCACCTGGCTGACATATTTTAATTCCTTTCCCCTACCCACTATCCAACCTCCTCTTTAAAACTCCCACAGATGCACTATATATTATCACACGTTACTTACCAACTCACTGTCACCTACTCCTCACTGTCCCATCTATACTCACTAACTCTCCCATAGACTAAGTTGAAAAACTTTCCCTTAAAATGTCACTGCACCTCATATGAACTTGTCTATATTCTCTTCCTTTTTTAGTTTTTCCTTTCTTGTCTTATCTTCAGTACATCTTCACGATTATCTCTGCTAAACATACTGTATGAACAGCCATCATATGTTTCTATCTGCTATACTTTTAATTGTATGTCTAAATCTCTATGCTTATGTAAATATCTTATGCAATCATAAGTAGTATGTTAGCAATTGTTTTGGAGAGTTTCTCCCTGGGCCTCCTCTGAAAATAGACAGCTCTGTCCAGTCAGACCTCCCCAGTAAACAAATGCAAAATAAAATAAATTAGTGAACTGCTCTTGCTTTGCTAATAAGTGTTACAAGCTGTTGATATCTAGGCCAAAGTGCCACTATGACAGCTGTGTCAACTTTTACAAGTCTTATTCAACAATGCTCTTATTGTTGCTATATCAGTGGTGGTCACATGACTGTGCATCTACACCTTTATCAAGCATTATAGCATATAGCTGACTTACTGCCCCAACAAACAGGGGCAATAGGTACTGATTGTAGAAATAAGGGTAATAACTTGGCTAGGCTTGTAAAGGCTTTAGGGCCATTAGCCTAATGACTTCCAATGATCCTATGATCCTATGATGCTATGATCATACAGGAATAAAAAAGTAGATGCTCAAACACACACATACACAAAATATCCACATCATGTCACATACAAAAAACAAACCACCTACCACCACAGCCTTCTGCACAACCCCATTATTATTATTATTATTATTATTATTATTATTATTATTATTATTATTATTATTATATCAGTATCACCATATAACCATTACCACTGTGGAGATAACATTATAATGTTCAACAAAGCTCACCGTTTGTTTTTGTTTTCACTTTTGATGAAATGATCCATTGATATTATTACTGATTTTCAGGCTGTAGTCCAAAACATATTCACAGTATAGGTTGGCTATATTTTCCTGATTATCATTTTTTTAATAAAGTAGTACTTTAACATTTTGGATATGGTCATAAATTACAATCATATGCTCATGAACAAATGAATGTTTTCTGCCTGTATTACCTATTACAAACTCAGCTAGCCTTTGATCTTGTTTCAATCAGCTAGTGCCAACACTCTTCAAACAACTATCTAGCATTGACCTGTAAATCCTGTAATAATATCCTCCACCCCCTGATGTTTAAATTTTCCACTTTGTAATTGCCTTTTTCCTTTTTAACTCTAATGCATGTCAACTAGTTCTCCCCTTTAATCTGTAACTCACTTTCTCTCCTAAATTTAGTACTGTGCTTTTAACTGTAATTAATTTCCACCTGTCCTTGTTCTTTAACTCTACTTTGCATCTCCTCTAATTTTTCTGTCACTGTGGGATCACAGATTGATCTTCCTCATCTGTTGTTAGCCTGATAGCATTTGGAACCTTAAGGTTTAGCAACCATCTTATATTTACTGACAATCCTCAACTCCCAGCAGCCATAGATTCCACCTGTGAGAGATACAACTATGTATTCAAACTCAACTCCTGCAGTGCTCGGTGAAGAGCATATCTCCACCTCACTACTAACACCAGTTCACTTACTCTAAAGTCCTAGATAAAACTATTATAAAGTCTCAAAGACAATAAACCATCAGAAAAAGACCACAGTCACATAGTCATACCTAAAGTCATATACCCACACCTGCATCTACATCTTTTTTTCCTTAGTTTAAGGCAGCAGGGGCTGCACTGATAAAGGTCCCCACAGCATGTAAACACACACTCCACTCATGCTAATCTCTTTTAGACATGCTGTCCTACTTCTCATGAGGATAAACAATAGCAGGGGAACTTTTAGGTGTTTTTCTCTGATGTTAGGGTCCGTAATGTTACTAGTCTTTAGATCTTTCCAACCCAAATATAAATATGAACTGTCCATTGCCCATATGAGGTTAAATAATTTTAGATACTTTGCACTGGAGAAGATACAGAAAGACGTGACTGAACTCTAAATGTATGTGGCAGATGCGGTGAACAAGCTGAATATAAGAGCATTCTGCTTTCATTGAGAATAAAACCACAGTTCAAACAAAACATAACTTCAACAATTGTCTCAGTATTTGGTATAATCTAGGAGGCAATATATGACAGCATGGATGGCAATGATCAACAGTCCTGGCCTGCACATCTTCCATCAGGAGGCTAAATCATTTGCTATCCCCAGTGTGTCTTGTTTAGGTAGTCAGTCTTCTAAATCTTCCAGCCTAAATAAATCTAATCCATCCTAGAGTAGAAGTCAAAATAAAAACAATTACTTAAATTGTGGCCTTTCTGACCCACAAACACATGCATATATGTACAATTACTGAAACATAGCTTCAGTGCAATGAAACACTTCATCTTTACCTGGATTCAACATCTCTCTATTGCTTAGGGCTCTGACAGCAGTGGGGTGTATCCATGTTCATTCACAATCCTATTGTCTTGTGTCAGATTTAACATGACACCAAGTTAGAGCTATTAGAAATCAGTGCCAAAAAATACAGTTACCATATCACTGGAACCTCCAGATCCCCCTCTGCTGACCATATTATATACCAAACCCAGATGAAGATTACACCCATTAAACCCAAAACAATTGTCTGAGGTGATGTAAATTACCCAGAATTCAAACAGCAAAGTTATGTAATTAGCAACAAATAAGTACAGTGGTTCATAAATTTTACTAATGACAACTCTCTAGATTAAATTGTCCTTCTCTCTATTAACAGATTCAGTCTTCTGTATCTTGTTCCTACAAACATCAGCTCTACTTTTTCTTCACCAAAAGTCATTTCTCCATGATAAAATCTCACCAGCAGGTTATTACATTCTCCCTTAGAACTAAACCTATATCATCTGCTGACCTTGCTGAACTCAGCGACAACTATATGATCTACCTCTTATTGCTGTCTGCTGCTTAAGTAAATTCAAAAGCTCTCATCATCCCACCAGGGCCCTGCAACTATGGCTGCTACATATACTTCTGGCTTCTCTTCTCACCTAAATTCAAGCAGTGAGGCATTTATCCCTACCTATCATAAGTATGATGATAAATTTAAAAATAAACTCTTGTAGCAGGATTATAAAATCAACAAATTTCACAATAAGAGGAAAAGGTTTCTAACCTTAAGCAATAAGTTCCTGGCCTCCCATAGCAGAGATATGTTAAACTGGTCCACAAACATTTTAGACATACTGTCAAAAACTGTAAAGCTAGCTATGAATTAAGTATTGCTTCTCCTCTAAAGGAAATCACAATACTTTTTTCAACTATGTTATTCTGAAGGGGAAACACACAAAGTATTACTTACAGCATTACTAAATATACCAGTTATATTAAAATAAAATTTGTATGTGGACTATGTCTCACCTGTCAGTGCAAGGTAGGATAAATTGATTGGAATCAGAGAATAGAATCATAGAATGTCCAAGGAAACTCAGCCATGTGGTCATTTATCCCTTGCCAGTACCCACAGTTACACCCTCCCACCTTTTACAAGGAGTAATAGGCCAGTCATAATGGAGGTAAATTGATGAATACCCCTCCGGGTGTTTCATTCCTTCTTAATGGAAGATACTGTATCACATTGTTTGATCTGGAGAGGAAGTTTGTTCCAGAGAAAGGGCAGTCATTGTGTGACAAATTTGTCACTCCATCATGATTTATTTGCTGAAGCAGGTTCATATCCCTGACACCAGTGTTCATAAGGCTGTTTTATTTGTGGAGAAATAAGAGGATTTGGACTGTCAGATACCTAATGGCCTGGAAGGCATGGCACAGATCACCTCTAAGGAGGCCTCCAGCCTCACTTGATAGCTCAGGTCCTTTAGTTCCATGAAGAAAAAGAATCAACACCACCTCCTATGGTGCAAGTAACCACACAAAATGTTGAAAAGCATAACATGGAAATTTAATAGCACAATGCAACAAGTACAACACTCCAATCAGTCAAATACTTTCATCCATGTATCTGGACTTCATCAGAACAATCTAAAAGAACAAACAGGATGCTAATATGCCACATACCCTAAAACACTTCTCCCACATTTAAAATAATCATCCTATCATGACAAACAAAGAATAATTATGAAGTATAAAAGTTTAATACTATAAAAATGGAGATCTGTATCTTAAAATAGGTATTAAACTACAACAATCATTTATACCTGGGGTGTTAATGGCATTAAGACATAATTGCCAATAAAATTCTGACATTTCTAGCCTTTCAGTTTTCCCAACATAAAAATAAAAACAACCCATACATATTGCAAGACACACCAAACCCCAGGATCCACAATTACCCATGTCAAGTGTAACACTAATCACGGGGTCCCCTATATAAATACAATTGCCCTCTAAAATGTATTTACAATATTTACAGGCTCCACATCCTTTAGAGGTAGAAATATCACAGATAACTGGATGTTCAAGTAAATATTTCATATTAAAATCAGTTGTATTTACAACGTGGGTTAGAAGCAATATTTTTTATAAACTCATCATTTGCCTTGAATAATAGCCAGTTTTTTTTTCAATAACATGCCTCACTTTGCCACTTTGCCACTTAATTTATTGTACATCATCACCACTGAATTCACATAGTTCCCTTCATTCCTCTGAAAGGGTCCTTTGTAAATGTATTTATGAACATTTAATTGCTATTATGACCAAAAATTAAAATAATGTCTTGTACAGACATTTTAAATGGGTCCCTGAATTGTGAATTTTTTAAAATCTGGAATTTTACAAATAATGCCTGAAGACATTAGGGATGGGCATTGGCAAAATAGGCTAGAAATGTCAGAATTGTTTTGGCAATTATGTCTTAATGCCACTAACACCCCAGGTATAAATGATTGTTGTAGTTTAATACATATTTTAAGATACAGGTCTCCATTTTTATAGTATTAAACTCTTAAACTTCACAATTATTGTTTGTTTGTCACTGTAGGATGATTATTTTAAATGTGAGAGGAGTGTTTAACAGTGTGTGGTATATTAGCATCATGCTATTAAATTTCCATTTTGTGCTTTTCAGCATTTCGCATGGTTACTAGCACCATATGAGGTGGTGTTAATTCTTGTGTTTTGGTTTACCTCATATTACACACTGTTTTTTGTTCCATGAAGAAAAAGATTTAAGCCTTTAAATGTCATCATATCACAGGCAAAACCTCACAAGTTATTTTAAAATGGTTCATCTACAAAATAGTCCACTCGTCTCCCATAAGATATATGTATGTGGTGAAACTGACTCTGTTTTCCATTACCACTGGTACAGATGATCAAGTTATTTAACAACAGAACCATAAATCATCAGCAGATAAGCACCACAGGAAAACAGAATCATCTTACAGGAAGTTTATTTCTGAGTGCTTTCATTCACCAGGGGCTTCATCAGAAGACTCAACAACTGACTAGAAGACAACTTTAACTTACCATAGACTTGATTTAAGGTTTGTGAAAGATGATAGAGGCAGTGGTATAGTTACTATGTATCAATCTGACTACATTAATGAAATTGAAAAGATGTTAACCAACCCTTTGGAATACAGCTCTATCTATGACTTTGGCTGACATTTATTTGTGGTATAAGCATGCTCACAATGTCCTGCCTTACTTGCTAGCCAATTGTTTGATTTATTTTGACTGTTACAAGTTTCTTTACATTGAACATCCTAAAATAGCAGTCATTTTTTGAAATTCTAAAAATTCATAGTCAAGTTTTTCCACTGTCCTTTAGACTGATATTTCTACTGCTGGGTGCGTAACTGAAAATATATCACTTGTTTTAGATCATTTTTTTGAATCCCTTGGTACAGAAACTTGACAACTTTATCAAGGATTCCTGACATTTTCTGGATTCTTTGTGGTCTTTTACTTCAGACACTTCAGCACTTGGATTATTTACCTTGGATGTTAAATCTCTTAATACCAGTATACCTGTTGCTAAAGGTGTTGAATATCTGAGATTATTTTTGATTAAATGTACCAGTTTTCTAGTGAAATGGTTAGTATTTGTTGTGAGCTGATGGAAGTGATGTTAGAAAATATTTTTTTTTTTTATTTATTGGTAAATATTACCAACAGCTCAAGTGTGTTGCTATGGGTGCCACCGTTGCACCCTCTGTTGCTAACCTTGTTATGGAGTGATGGAAGACCCAACTTTTAAAAATTATTCCAATTTTTGAAAGACATGTTAACATGGGCACTGGAACCATAAAGCGAGGGGGGTGGGGAGCCCCCCACTTTTGCAGATCATCCTTACCTCCCAACTATCCCATATTATGAATTCTTTTCGTTTTCCGTGCCTCCCAACTGTCCGCGCCTCCCAACTGTCCGCGATGGCGTCAGCTCAGCTTACAGCATGTATGCCCGGGTTGTTTTTGCAAGCAGGAATGGACAGGATTTATTTTCGGAAGCTGCTGTTATTTGCAGAGTGAGTAACCTGCTGCCTTACAGACAGGATTTATTGTCGGAAGCTGCTGTTATTTGCAGAGTGAGTAACCTGCTGCCTTACGGACAGGATTTATTTTCAGAATTTACAGCTAGAGTATACACATTATTTAATAATATCTACAACACTCATACAAACACATACACACACACACACACACACACACACACACACACACACACACACACACATATATACACACACACACACACACACACACACACACACACACACACACACACACACACACACACACACACACACACACACACACACACACACACACACACACACACACACACACACAGATTCAAAGGCATCTCACTGTGATCAAATCACCAAAAAATACATATAGTACAAAGCACTGCTACCCCCTCAATACACAAACGTTTTTTCACTGTGATTGATTTTGAAGAACTTCCTTGATCTTGCCTCTTGTTTTTGCTGTGTCTCAGAAAAAAAATTATTTTTGGCAAAGTTCAAAGGATTAAAGGCAGTTAATAAATTAAGCTGTTATAGTTTCATACTAATTATTGTTTAGAAAATGCATGTTGATTCAAAACATCTTATTCTGCTAATCTTTTAATGAATTTGGGTGATAATTAAAAATTGTTTTTGATTTTGTGAGTCTGTCAACTCATTATGTTTGGTTCTGTACAGAATTCACGAGCTTTCGGAAGCTGGTATGTGTGTGTGTGTGTGTGTGTGTGTGTGTGTGTGTGTGTGTGTGTGTGTGTGTGTGTGTGCGTGTATTCCCCCACTATTGGCTTTGTTCTGTATTTTTGTGCTAAGAGGTTGAGAGCTATGGTGAGAAGTGAGAACTGAATTCACTAAATTATATGATAGCCATTTAAGTTTGTCTTCCTGTCTTTCAAGGAACTGCTGGTTTAGCTTAGTGGTATGTTGCTCTGACTGTAGTATACAGGATTTTGAGTTTGAGACTTGGCAGTGAAATGTATGGCAGTAATATGACATTTTATGCAAGCAACTTTCCAAAATTATCCAAGTAATGTTTAAAATGTGTCCTTGGTTTTTGGCCTCCCCCCCCCCATTGAAAATAAGTTTAAGAAGCTTTGCAACATGCCTATGGCTTACACTACTCTGATTCTGTATTAATATATTGTGTGTAGAAGTAGATTGTTATCATGGAAATATTTGAATAGGGCAGTTTTGTCACTATTGGTGCATGCATTTTGCTTCATTGCCTACTGGAAAAATTTTCAACCAATAAATTAAAAATGCAGTTGTGTGTGGAAGTAGACATCATGGAAATCTTCTGAATAGGACAGTTTTGTCATTATTGGTGCATGCATTTTGCTTCATTGCCTACTGGAAAAATGTTCAAACAATACATTTAAAATGCAGTTGTGTGTGGAAGTAGACATCATGGAAATGTTCTGAATAGGGCAGTTTTGTCATTATTGGTGCATGCATTTTGCTTCATTGCCTACTGGAAAAATGTTCAAACAATAAATTTAAAATGCAGTTGTGTGTGGAAGTAGACCTTTATGATGGAAATGTTCTGAATAGGGCAGTTTTGTCATTATTGGTTAATGCATTTTTGTTTCATTGCCTACTGGAAAAAATGTTTAAACAATAAATTTAAAATGCGCTCTAACTTAAGTCTAACGTGTGCTGTATTATACAAGGAATATAATTTAATACAATGAGGAAGGTGAATCAAGGAATGCATACATGTATGCATGGCCCTAAAAATGTGTTTGAAAGCAGCCCAGAGGAAAGTGTGAAAGGCTCAAAATCATGGGCAAATTTTAAGCTTTACTCTTGTTACCAAAGCAATGGATGAAGGTAAAACAGTTCACACCACATTTCCTTGACCTGGCCAAGCCTTTTGACACAATGCCCTACTCAGGTGTAGTAGAAAAGATGAATAATGTAGGAGCAAAAACTTACATCACCAGATGCTCACAGGATGCAGGAGATCAAAACAGGGGAAGAGACCAGTCACCAATGGAGTCCCCCAGGGTTCAGTGCTGAGACTTTCTCTGTTTGGCATATACATCTCAAAAATAAAAGGAAATACCAAAGAGTTTCGGCCGGCTAAGTTTGAGATTACTGCAAGCTAGGATAAGTTATTGAATCCCCAAATGACTTAACCATCATGCAGGACGGTTTGTCCCAAATAATAACTGGTGTCAAAATCATGACAATGCCCTCTGAGAACTGATCCAATTGTTTGGCATTTTGGAACATGTGTGTACAGTGACCTAACTTTTGACCAACATGTGCCCAGTGTCATAAGAAAGCCTTTCTATATTGCACAGATTATAAACAAATTGATTGTGACTAGATCTAGAGATGCTGTTGTCCCCCTTTACAAAGTTCTCATTATGTCAATCATTTTGTATAATGCCCACTTTGGCATGTATCTGTCCAGCCCCATGCAACAATTGGAATACCTTCAGAGATACCTTACTAAAAGGATACAAGTCAAAACAATAGGACTTGCATGGACCACCTCAAAGAATTATTACTATACTCAGTATCCTACAGAGTGCTTAGAGGTGACATGTCTGGCATACAAAGCATCCTCTGACATAATACAGATGGACCCACTGAACATCAGCAAGTCAAATGGCATCAGAAATACTCAGTCCAGATATCTAAACTGAACAATGTGGAGAGATGGATATATATCACAGAGGCTACCACTGTTCCGGAACAAACTATCCATAAAAATAAAGCAAAGCTCATCCATCCATATTCAAATGCAACTTGGATCTAAGGATGGGTAATAGAAAATGTACTCCAGGATTTCCCCTCATGCCACTAATGGATAGAGGCACTTCTTAAATGCTGCATCCCTTACATGGCCCCATCAAATTGTCTATGGTATGATCACAGTTGTTCTCACTAGGGCTAATATACAATTATCAGCCATGGGGATAGCTAAGACCAATCAGAAAATGTTAATTCAAGCACCAAAAGGGAATTGGCTAAGCTTAAAATGTCCTCCAAGTGAACCAATGTTGTGGCAGCAAATAGTTATAAAACAATTACCCTTTTTAGTTCACTAAGTGCCCGTGCCCCCCCCCCCCCAGTCTTTAACAGCTTCCGGTGCCTATGCATGTTAAAATGTATAAGAGGTTTGTGGATGACCTGTTTTTTATTACTGATGCATCTTTACATCAGATAGATATATTTGTTAAGAATATTAATAATAGTAGTAACTTTTTAAGTTTTGTCTTGGGCTAAGTAGGAGAAAGTGGTCCATATTTTGGGATGCAGTAGTTAGTTGTGATGCTGCCAAATTCAGTTTTTGTAGAGGGATATGCAGAAAACCTTGTTTCTCTAAAAATTATTTATATTACATTAATGCTCATCCCACTTATATTAAAAGAAGTATTCCAAGAGGTCAGATCCGACCGTCCAGAATGACCAGTGACTTTGATAACTTTTCCAAAGGGAACATTGATATTATTACATTATTTAGTAGTAGGGACTATGATTTATGCCAATTGGTTCAGACTGCTGGGGAGATTAAGCAGAATAGAGATAGTTTCCCCCATTTTGGTGAGGGGTATACTTCAAAAGAAAAGTGCTGATGTTAAACACAACAAGTTTTATTTTGCAGATGACTGTTGATGATAGTAGCATTAGTAATATTATTACACACAACTGGAAAATTTTCCAAGGGAACCCTGATGGATATACATCCGTTGCCCCCCCCCCCCAATTTGTGTGCAAGAAATCTAATTGTATTAAGCATTGGTTGCAGAATGCAAATACCAGGATGCCTTTGCCACTCACACATAAAAAGTGGACATGTTTAAGTGCATTTTTTGCATTTTTGCAAGGCATGTAATTTTATACTTGAAGGCTCTGTCATTGTTTTGTCTTATATTGACAGAAGTATTAAAATTAAAGTGGATTATGATTGTAACACCACTGGTTTGATTTATATTGCTGTCTGTTCACACTGTGATGCATTTTACTACAGCGTGACTACCAGAAAGTTATCTCAAAGAATTAAAGAACACTTGTATGCTATTAAGAGCAAATATATCAACAGTGCCTTTTACAGACACACCTTAACATGTGGTTCCTTTAAGAAGTTCTATTTTGCTGTTTTACAGCATTTATCTGTAGATCTTAGGGAAGGTTATGACATGAAGCAGCTACTTTAAAAAGAAACATTGTGGCAGCTTAAGATGCGGGCTGATAAGTTTCCTGGCCTGAATGATACCATTTGTATAACATGTTCTTATAACTGTTTTTTAACCTCATGTTATTTTTTACTGTGCTATATTTATGTGTTGTGAGCTCAGTGCTTTCTTAACTTTTAGATCTACTATTTGTCTTAATTTAATTATTGTTTGTTGTTTCTGATTGTTCCGTTTGCATTATAAAGTTATCTTCTAGTCAGTTGTTCAGTTTGCTGATGAAGTCCCTGGTGGATGTAAGCACTCAGAAATAAACTTCCTGTAAGAAGATTCCATTTTCCTGTGGTGCCTATCTACAGATGTCTTTATTGTTCAGTTGTGCTATTCATCATCTTAGTGGTTTGTTTGTGTCAAATTATGCTCCAGCAGAAGTTCATTATATAAACAGTTACATAATTCAAGAGTCTTTGCCCTATTTTGAAGTTTGTGAAACCCTTGGAGTTAGGGGTGTGACTTTGGAGCACCCTACGTATAAAGCTGCTTTTTTGTTTTACTTTTTTGTACTCTGGAATGTAACCGGTTGGTATACATTTGTGTTTATCCTTTTGCAATGATTTTAGTGGCAATTATTGGTAATCATCAGTGAGTTTTTTTCAGTGTTTTGTGATTTGATCAAACTCACTGGCATTTATACATTATAAGCTCATCTAAACACACACACACACACACACACACACACACACACACACACACACACACACACACACACACACACACACACACACACACACACACACACACACACATATTGTATACATATCATATATGGTTTACTGTCATAATCTTTAAGCTGACAATATACTGAAAGACCAACATGTTGATGACCATAATGTCTACAAATCTTGAATACTGAATCCTCTTGCTGGTGTGAACTCAGGAATGACTGCTAAGATTGTCCTGCAGGGGTGCAGACCCAGGAAATAGTGCTAACATGGATCCTGAAGGAAAGCAAGTCCATGAATTTGATATTCTGGACTTCACTGCACTGGTCTTTCAGTATTATGGCTTTGCGAGGGTAAAGGTGCAAAAAGTAAAAATCCCAAACTGAATTATGTCACCTCCAGAACATTGAGATGCAGCTTGCATTCACATTTTTGAGTGCTGCTGTTTACAAGTGGATCATACTACAGTAGGGATCAGGAACATTACCTTTTTCCTCACTGTAGTGCAATCTCGGAGTTATAATAACTAATTTGCATGGGGTGTGGGGGGTCAGGGGGGGGCCCCCTGCAAAACGGTAAAAAAATGTATGATTTGGCAAGAGCTGTTTTGTGGATGTTGAAGTGCACAGAACATGCCAAATGTCAATATTTGCCTTCCGAATGAATCAACATTCTTAACATTAACAGTCAGCATGACAGTTTCCATCATTATGTTTCAGTAATCCAAACACACGAAAATAAGCCTTTCATGATTCTGATAGTAAACCTATATTTACATATGCATTTATATATATATATATATATATATATATATATATATATATATATATATATATATACGCACACACACACACAAATGTGTATATGCATTTATAGACACACACACACACACATACATACATGTGTGTGTGTTTGTGTGTGTGTGTGTGTGTGTGTGTGTGTGTGTGTGTGTGTGTGTGTGTGTGTGTGTGTGTGTGTGTGTGTCTGTATAGGAATGAGTCTTTCAGATAAAGAAAATATTATTAATACTCATAGTCAAGCATATTATTATTAGCTTTATTCCCACTATTGCTATTGTTGTTAGTTTCATTGTGTATGCTCTTGAGCATTGCTTGCAAAGTGCCATTGTTACTGTGTACTGATTTCATTTGTTAACTCTTCTTCCATGCATTGCTGTGTTCTAACCTTTCAATCTTCTGATATATGATGTGTCAGTGTATAACAAAAACATTGAAAAGTAGACTGCAGGAAAGGCATATCATTTAAAAGACTTGTTTTCCTAAGAGAGAACAGGGGCATCTTTGTCATCTGTAGTAAGGCATGTTTTCAGCTCACCAAAGGAATGCAAACAAAATGGTGCCATCACATAGTATGGACTTCAAAGCTATATGTATAAACTGGATATTATCTTGTTCTGGGCCATTAAACTGTCAAGAAGTCCAAAAGGGTAAAAAAAACACAGGACATGGAGAAAAGCTTAATGTTTAAAACTTCATGCCTCCCAAAAAATATATAATCTGTCAAAGAGGAATAAACTCTGTCAGGGAGAATCAAGTTTGTCCCAACAGCCTGACACTGAAAAGAATTATGTGCCAATAGGTGGAATCAATCAACAGCAGATAAAGAACAAAGAAATCCCAAGTCTTCCCTACTTTTAAAAGGGGCCTATACTGCACAGACGTGTGGTCAGATTGTAATTCATTCTTCTTTGTTCAGTCATACTTGGATACAGAACTGCACAGCTACAGCAGAACTCTGAGTACTTCTGTACAGCCTACATTCTTGCAAGGAACTGAGAACTGCTACATTTCAGCTTGCTGAATTCAGGGACCTGGCCATCCACAAAAACAGATACATTTGCAGTGAGGAAAAGAGAAGTTTGCCCCAAAATGTATTCAACAAATTCTACCTGTGACTGAAATGGACTTTTGCCTAAAGAGGAGTAAGTGTCAGTGCACAGGGTATTATTTCATTTTTCTTGATTCCCCTGAGAGTAGGCACAGAAATAAAAACTTTTTTTTTTTTTGCTCATTGAGGACCAAAGACGCTTTGAAAGATTCTACCAACACAGGAGTTTTGAATGAAGAAGGAACTTTATTTTGGACTTAGAAATGGCATTTGACCTTTCTGATTTTCATATGTACTAAAGGAATTTAAATTACTTTTTACTGCCTATTAATGATGCAAAGCACTTTTGATTTATATTTACTTACTAACTTATTAATTTATTTTAATATTGAAATAAACGTCATTCTTACAGAAACTCAGACTGGTATATGCTAGCTGTTTTAATTACTAGCCTGAACTGAACCTAGAGCAGTAGGTTTAGAATGGGCAGAATAAGTGTTGATCCAATTTATTTTCACCCATAGACAAATGTATAGATGTCAAGCTAAATATATATATATATATATATATATATATATATATATATATATATATATATATATAAATATATGGGAGTGATGAATTTAGTCAAAAATAATCTTTGCTTGACTAAGCAAATAGTCGACAACTGTGTGAAATCAATTCTTCAAGTTGAGGAATATTCCCTTTGCCCGGTATTGTGTAATCTCTGACATAGTATATATAATTAGTAGCAGGTATGGGGGCACAAGAATGTTTGGCCTTCCTGCAAAAAAAAAAAAAAAAAAAGAAAGAAAAGAAAACAATTTTTTAATCTTTTCTTGCTTTAGGTTTTTCATGCTACAAAGTTGTTACTCAGTACACATGTAGTATCTTGTTGATGTCCATGTTTTCAAAGTTGTGTGGTCAAAATTTTGAATGTTGACATTTTGATCTTTAGATGTAATTCACTAAACACACACACACATGCACACACACACACACACACATATATATATATATATATATATATATATATATGTGTGTGTGTGTGTGTGTGTGTGTGTGTGTGTGTGTGTGTGTGTGCATCCTTGCGCATGTGTCTGTTATCTCTCTCTTTTTATATACATATATATATATATATATATATATATATATATATATATATATATCTGAGATGATTAGTTAACTTGTCACTCCCTTAATACTCAGTGAATTAGTAAGTTGATTGATAATCACATCCAACCTGTTTGTTTATTTCTAGAAAATCAGTACATCCATGGCAACCACTTGTCAACTTAAGTGGTTTATGTAGAAGTCTGCCACACCCTCACAACTGTATAAACATATAAAATAGATATGCACTCAAACTCTAAGACTGCACAACAATGGAGAAAGGTGATATTTCCCTAATCCCTACTACAAGTCAGTCTTGCCATACTATAGATTACATTGTCAAAGACCATTTAGTCTTCCAAACTAACCTTTTAATTGGGTTCCTATCAGAAGACCGAAGACGCATTTTATCAAATGCGTCTTGGTCAAACTTCAAATGTCAAAAATGCTAAATGACAAAGTGGCATATAAGCGAATTCTTTCCCTGGGAAAGAAGTCGCTTGGCCACTTCTGTCACTTTGCTGTTTTCGGCACTGTAGTGCAATGTTGGAGTTGGTATATTTAAGTAGGGGTGTGGGGGGCACAGCCCCCCACATCGGAGGGTGTGGGGGCAAAGACCCCCACTTTATTCAATGTTTTAATGTCTTTTTTTTTGGGAAAAGCGATTTTTTTTCCCTGGAAAAAAAATCTCTGATCTGGTTGTTCGATGTGTTGTGAATTTGAACGTTTGAGTTCGATATAACAACATTCGATCATTTGATCATTCGTTGTTATGATATAGGCTCTTTTAATTTATGAGTCAAATGGCTAACCATCTTCCCTGTAGTCATATATCTATATCTATATCTATATATGGGTATATAGCAAAAGATGAAGCTTTGAAACATATAAGACACTTGCCCTCATTTTGAAAAGTCAAGTATCTGACAATAAAAAAAAACAGGGAAAGCAAAAAAGATCACAAAGGTAAGGCTCTCTTTTAACTTAAATAACAAAACTCTCAACCCTTGACTTACTCTTGTGCACTATATCATTTTTACTGCATCAGTTATGGTGCTTTCTTCTTGTTTCAAAAACAAGATCATCTCAGTGAAGCATAGTATTTTACAGTGTGTTAAAGCTTAGTTTACTTGGCTTAACTATGACCCTGTCAAAATGGCCCTGTCTTCTTTCTACCTGAATAAATAGCACTTAATTTCACATGTAATACAAATTTCACTGTGTTTTATAAATGGGCTTTCTGATTCATTGAAGAGATGTACCAATTTGGATATGTTAACAACTTGTAATTTAATATTGTCTGCTTACAGGGAACACATTTTAAGTGAACCTAAAGATAAGGACCACCTTATTTTTTTCCCAAAATATATTCTACTTTGGCCACTAGAGATAAGTACAAAAGTATATCAACTATGCATCACAGGATGACAGCTATAGTAATTAGCGACAGATTCTCTGTCATTAAAGACAAGAAGTCAGTAAGGGCAATTAATCTGATCTTAAATGCATTATGCTTCATGTTGTATCTCTGTGTATAACTGCTTTTGAAGTTAAGAAACTTATAGATGACTTAACCTACATTCTCAAAAAGAGCACTAGAGCCAGTTTATGATGCTGGACTATGTAGTTCCTCAATTCTGATTCTTATTCTTTCTAACCTATAAATAAGTTACCTAGAAAGCTTATTTCAGTGTAAAATACATTAACTTTCTATATACGCAATAAGGCTGAAAGACTCAACATTTCCTCAAGACAACCATAACAGACCTGGAAACTACTTGATCTTCCATAATGTTTTTGCTAGAATTAACAAAATATACACAAATTAAGAAAATAAGTAGTATTTGTGTCCCCTTTCTGCTCTCATAAACTGTCTTCTAGATCATTTCTCACTCAATAATACCCATAACACAAGAATTAATCAAGATCTTAGTAACTGAGTTTGTATCATTTGAAAGCATCACAGATTAGAGAGCAGACAAAAACAATTTAACACCATGAATTCACCCAATCTTAAGTGCAGACTATCGTGTCTTACAGTGGGGTATAGCAGAAGTCATAAGATGCTATCTTGAACAATGCAGCATTATTGATTAGAAATATGGACATTAAAAAAGCAAAAAACATGGAATTTCCATTAGTTAAACATTTAATACATTAATTAGTTTTTAAATTAATATTTTGAATGAGGAAAAGGATGTGGGTTTCTACTGAAATGAATAATTCTGTGCTTTCTTTTTTTCTGAAAGCAAGCATTTGTGTCTTTAAACATGGTTAAAAATCCAACCCCCATGATGTCTTGGCAACTGTTATTCACTGATCTACAAACTCCTGTGGCTATTGTATTGTTTTCTACTCTTTATTCTTCAGAAATTTGCTAATTCCAGTCACAACAGGATTTTTAAAAATACAATTTCAAGAAAAGGGGCCAATGGAGGCTATTGAAATGTAAAAAGTAGTTGTACTTTAGGACCTCGCAGATTATTATGTGAAATCAATTTTCCAATTCATGACAACCTAATGAAGGGATAATGAAGATTTAATTGAAGTTGTAATGCCTTAGGAGCTAGCAGATTACAACGTAAAATCAATTTTCCATTCTCGTAGCAACTTATCTATTTACTTGATGGAGTGATAATGAAACATTAATTGCCAAGACATTTAAGTCCAGGAATGAGCCAGAAACTCCTGCTATCCCTAAACCTTAAGAATACTCATCTCTTACATCTATATATGTTACAATTTCATTTTTGAAGGCCAAATCTAAATTATTTGCTGCTAAGACAATGCCTACTACTGTAAACAAACTAATTTCAAGTTAATAGTATAGTTCCAAAGTACACAGAAAACTCATGGTAATATAAAACAAGCAAGTGAACACTCATACTAACTAATCAAAATTACTGATAATATAAAACAAACAATCCTTCTAAGTAATCACCATAATTCTTTATTTTAGTTCTGCCTACTTACTGAAAAGACTGTTGTAGCATTATATGGATCTTTCTCAAATTAATATGTCTCCATTTTCTAGACATCCTAGTAAAGACAGTTCTTATCAAACATTTACAGATAATGTAAAATGTCAAGCAAATCGTTAAACTCCTACTACATAATAAATGCTGGATAGCAATTAATGGCATTGCTTAGCAGGTACACAGTACAGGCATTTATTATTTGTTGAATACCTTCAACAACATCATCACCATCATCGCCCCCCCTTCTTCCTATTTTCCACATGGGGTCAGGGTGTCATATTAACTGTTGCCATCTGTTGATTCAATGCCACACTCCTGCCTTCTTCGACACTCATGCCTGACTGCTGCAGATCTTCTCTCGCACAATCCATCTACCTCTTTCCTGGACACCTTTATTTCCTCTTACCTTCTTCCTGTCTGTCCCAAATCTACTTCACCATATTGTCTTCTGCTTTTCTGCACACATGTCTGAAACACCATAATCTGTTCTCTTTGATCTTTTCTACAATTGGAGCTACTTTGGCTTCTGCTCTTATGTCCTCATTTCTTCATCTGTCCCACAGTGTGCATCTTACCACCCTTCTCAGGGCACTTCATCTCCATCACCTCCAGCTTTCTCATCTGCCTGGCCTTTACTGACCAGGTTCCTGTACCATACAGTAGTACTGGCTGCACTTTGCACACCTTACTTTTCAGCTTCTTTGGCATTCTTCTGTCGCATACTACCCCTGACACTCTGTGCCAGTTGCCTGCAATGCCTCTGATCCTAGCTTTGACCTCTTCATTCAGACTTCCCTTCGCCTCAACCTCCTAAATACTTGAAGCTGTTAACCTGTTCCAATATCTTCCCTTCCATCTCAATTCTCAGCTACTTCTGATTTACCCAATTTGCTGCCATTACCACTGTCTTAAGTTTTATCCCATGTGCCTTCAGTTTTGCATTCTATTCCTCTATCCTTTGCTGGAGTTCTTACTCAGAGTCTGTCTGTGATGCCATAGCATCTGCATACAGCAACTTTGTTGTCTCTCGCCTCCAACCTGTTCGCTAATGTAGTCCATCACCAGTATGAATAGCAGTGGGCTCAGAGCTGAGCCCTGATGTACACCCACTCCCACTCACTGCAAACATCAGGTTAGTTGTGCTGCATCCTGATCTGAATCCAAATTGCTCATCTTCCATCTTACTTTCTACTACTCTGCCTATCCGTTTATCACTCACCCTCTCCAGAACTTTCATGCAGTGTGACAGGAGTTTGATACTCCTGTACTGCCCACAGTCGTGGATGTCCCCTTTGTTCTTGTACACTGGATTGAGTATGCTTATTCTCCAGTCATCTGGGATACACCTCTTTTCCACACTGTCATGAGTACAGGAGCCATTCCTCCACTATCTCACCCAGCATCTTTTTTATATCTGCTGTGATCTCATCTGAGCTTTCTGCTTTCCCTGAATACATTTTTCTTAGTGCTATTCTTACTTTTCCTAGGGTGGGCTTCTCTTCTCCTCCTTCCATCTGCCTTTGATGGACTGTGGACTGGTGAGCAGTTTATTGCTGGCATCCCTAATGAAGTGTGTCTGACTATCTTCTTTATCTTTCTATCTTTGCCTTGGAACTTGATATAGTTTCTCCTGAGTCTAGGAGCTGGTAGAGCCTCTGATGTCCTGTTCTTTGCTATTGTAACTCCTTTATTAGCTAACCAATATTCCTAGCCTGGTTCATCTTTTATATCTCATACTTTTTCTTGCATGCCTTCTTTTTTTTGATGACTTCCTGGACTTCTGCATTCCACCATTAGTTTTCCTTATGTACCTAATTTCCATACCTGGCTTGACCACATATATGTTCTGTGGTCCTGCTGTTTTGAGGCACTGTCATTCTTCTTCAACTACACTGACTTGTTCCTCTTCCTGCTATACTAGAGCCCTGAATAATTACTTGAACTATTGTGCTTTCTCTCCAATCACCTTCCATGTGTCTACTGACCTTAGAGCCATCTCTGACCATTGCTTGCAGATGATTGTGGCAACCACTGTTTCACTGGGGATGACTTTGCAATCACACCAGGACTAAGTTGCATGTTAACCATGTGATCTTGTGTCTGTCTCTCTTTCTGAACTATGTGTTACCTGACACATACTGCAGATGCAGTCTTCACATCCTGCAATAAACAATCCACAGAGACACAGGCAGAACATGTAAACTCCAAACAGGTATTGGCCAGAGGTCAGAAGTGAACCTTGATCCTTGTGCATGGTAGGAGCAAACCGTAACCATTATACCAACTGGTCTCTGCTTCAACATTATCTAACAAATCCAGATCATTCACTTCCAGACATTACTAATACCATAACAGACTGTGACAGTCATTCAGGGTACAAAATAACTATAGGTAAGACAGTGAAAATTAATGTTAAATATTCTGCCTCAGGAAAAATAAGTGCAATGCACATTTAACTGGTGTAAACAGCATTAAACATTTGAATAATCAAAGTGCTCTGACTTTGGTAATTTTAGTGATGTGTATCAAATTATTACTCAGCAAATTGATATTTTATATGTAAAAGGGGTTACAATGCAACAAACATTATGAGCAGCTCATACCATTTCCTTACTAGTACCCATAATTCACTATAAGAAAATGACTACTGCTTAAAAATGCATACATCTGAAAATCTAGGAGTATCTAGAGATACGTTAATAAGTATCAAACCAGGAGGGATTTGTCTTCCCTGTCTATATACCTGTGTCATTACTGCTCAGTTTAAAACTCTTCTATTATATTCAGACAATAGCTATACATAAATCTGTTTATTATTTTTTGAATAACACATAGCAAAACTATCATCAACTATTTATAGTTTCAACTCAGTAACAAGCAAACAAAAATGCATAATATAATAATAAGGAATGAGATAAACATTTTCATGCAATATTTTCTGTAATAAAAAGAACAGCCATTACTAAGCAGAAAACAGGCTTATGAAATGAAATGGCTGAGCTCCAGATGGGGATGATAATGCTATCTTAGATAAACCTGGCTGACTACGTCTTTATTATACTGAAGGTCTATGGGCAGTATTCACAGATATCAGTATGAAAGATGATCACATAATGAGGCAAGACCATATACATATTCTTACCCCTTTGTGTAAGCACAGTTGTCAGTGTAAGGAGTACATATGCAAAATCGCATCATCACACTCACAGAATTCATAAAGCCAGCACCATTGGAATAGGTCCTGGCAGTGTAATCTACAAGGCAGTAGTCATTTACCTATCAATGGTGCTGTGCTTCTGAGTATAGTGATCTCTACCATCTGCTAGTGAGTTGTGCAAAACACTGAATGCTGGCCCACATGCTTCAAAAGTAATATATATAAAAAAAAAAACAGATTCACTTCAGAAGACTGAAAGGCCAAAATCTTGAATTTCAAAAGACTGACACCAAAATCCTGAAAGTTCAAAAGACTGAAAACTCAAAATACTGAATCTCAAAATACTGAAAACAAGATACAGAAACAAATTGAAGACATTTTTTTCCTCCAAATATAACCAAGGGGGCAAGCCCCCCCCTGCACCCTCCATGTGGGTGCTGCATCCCCGACACCCCTACTACTTAAATATATCAACTCCGAGATCACACCTCACTACACTAGCATGAATTATGTTGTAATACAGCAAGTTAGAAGGGAACATGACTAAGGTTACAACAGGCAGTCATGAAACACATAATGGTATGTTTGTCATTTTGTTCTGTGGAATGCGATCTCGGAGTTGATATATTTAAGTAGCAGGGGGTGGGGGGGTGCAGCCCCCCGCATGGTGGGTGCAGGGGGGCTTGCCGCCCTACTTATACTTGGAGAAGTGCTAAACAGTTTATCTTTATTTGTTTCTATATGTAGTTGTGCTGGAATATAGTAAGTGTTGGTATTCTGTGTGTTTTCAGTATTCTGAGATTCAGTATTTTAAGTTTTCAGTCTTTTGAACTATCAAGATTTTGGTCTCAGTCTTTTGAAATTCAAGATTTTGAGCTTTCAGTCTTCTGAAGTGAATCCAAAAAAAAAAACACATTGTCTTCATTAGAAAACAAGAGGATTCCTACCAGCAATTAAGTTCCCTAAAACCAGGCAAACCTGATACTCCTACTACTTTGTCCAACACCCCCAAACAGTAGCTCTGATGAGCTCCCAGCAATCAAAGGGAACTCACAAAGCAGCAGATCCCTTTCTTCTGGCTAACATCAAAGATTGAAACAATACTAATTTTGTGAACTTTAATCATACTTTGACTTAGGAATGGGGTCCATTCCCATCATAGTATTAGAAACCCAAAAGACTTGGAGAAATTGAAAAAGAGAGAAACCATAACATTGAAGTAACTGAGAAGCACTGGAAATATGAGCCACAAAGCATTATAGAAAATAATTTATATTTATTTATTTATTTATTTATTAAATATCACATGGGATCACCCATTACCAACAGTTCAAAAACAGATGCAAGGAAAAACAGATATAGTAGTCAATGAAAAGAGAACAAAAGTAGCATAGATCATTGAAATTGGTTCAACCATACATACACCTGGTGAAACCATACTATGTCTATGGCCTGATCTCATACCTAGTGACTATATTTTTATGCATCACAGACATAATGGCAGACCATAACGCATTGGTAAAAGATAGTCACAGAAGGCATATAGTATACTTTACCAAGGAGCTACACATTATTTGGTAAGGCAGACTGTACTGAACCTAATTACCATATATCAATTCATTATGTAGTCATGTCACTCTATAGAGTGCTGCCTGCCAGGCTGAACACATGAATGACTGGTATACATATTAAGTGCTCCTGTCTGCTATTCAGTAAAATAGGAAGTCTGTTATATACCTCTGGGAACTGCTGTGATCTATGTCTGTAAATTACAGTAGTCCCTGGTGGCATATTAACCATAATGGGCATGATGCTAATATATAGATGAATTTGATGTTCCTGTTGGAAAAAAAGGCCAGTGGTACATTTATTAAAATTTTGCAGCATGGCATGCTTTAACAAACAGGCTGAACTGCTACAAGGGTAATTAACTAATATTTTTTCACTGGGTTTATTTCAGTCCACACAAGTATCATCTGAAGAAGTGAAAGCTTATTCTGATCAAGTACAGCAATGTTAATGCAGCATGTTTTTTTTTTTTTTTGGGGGGGGGGGGTACCTGAGTAACTTATTGATTTAATTTTTGCTCTTTCTGTGAGTGAGGGACTGTCATACAGAACTGAGCCAGTTTACAGAAGTGTTAGGAGCTATGAGTTTTTTTATGGTCAGCCTCAAATGTTAAATACACCTTTTAAATGTTGCTCATTTAAATATACGTTCTCTATGGTACATTGGCTAGCATAATAGTAAAAAATGTTTCCAAAATACAACAAATACAGCCTTAGTCTCAATCTGACCTCAGTTATTTGGGAGTGTTCAAGTTAAGAAAGTGAGTAAAATCTTTTTGGAGAATGGAGACAGCAGTTATTCCATAAATCAATAACTCCACAGGTACTTGCAATTTCTCCTTTTTAAAATCAGAACAGCAACTTCTTTACTCTTATTTCAATAGATTTTAACAAGTCTGGGATGTTTTCTTTTCCTTAGCACAATTCATCATAACTTCATTAAAAAGTCCAAAAATAACATTCACCTTATTTTTAAATCTTGGTCTTTCCAACACTCTAAATAATAAAGAATGAAGAATATTCAATTTATTGAAGTTACAGGGAACTTAAAAAAGAGGTAGGCACGTACAAATCATTTTTGAGAGAAATTGAATAAGAAGATATTAAGCTAATAAATTCTAATAAACAAGAGTTCTGCTTTCTTTGATCAAGCCACTAAAATTTCTAATCAGAAATTATTTGTTTGTTCAGGTGATTACACGTTTTTTTTTTCAGCCTTACTTAGCTATCTTCTGTATAAAATGGTTCTTGTTGGTTTCTAGAAGAGCATTTCCTGAAAGAACAGTCTACCAAGACAATTTCGCCAAAGAACAAGCATACCTAACACAATTCTTGGTACTGCAAATCATAAAATTATAAATACAAAATAAAAGTAAAACTCTTGTGCTTCTAAAATGTTAGATATGTATGCAGTAAGGCAAGACTTCTTCTCCTCTCCATGTGGGGACTGCACCCATCACATTCCACCTACTTAATGTTTCTTGTGCAGAGGTCATGGCATCACTAAGAAGAGGCAAGCTCAATCACATCCAAAATAATTCACTGACCCTTTCTCCAAGGCATCTCATACTCAGGTTGACAATATTAAGTATGAGGTGCAGGTGTATAGTAATCCCCCCACCGATGGTTATGGGGGTTACACCCTTAATAAAACCTTAAAACATGCTTGTAATCCATAATAAGTATAAATATTCTATTTTACATGTTAAATGTTGCAAGCTGAAGCTCATATACTGTCAACAGTTGCAGTTATTACACTATATTTTATTTATGTATGTATGTATGTATGTATGTATGCATGTATTTATTTGTTTATTTATGGGTAGAGCACTAATCCATATCGGCTCACCTTAGGAGCACCATCTGGTTAAGTCATCTGCTGTGAGTTACACAGTAGGTGAAGGGCATTTGGGAGACTTAAATCAAGGACTAAAGGAAGCATCTTATTAAAAGCTCATAACCTTAATTGCCTCTGCTGCCAGAGAAATGATTTAGATCATTGTAACAAATCAGTAGTGATTTGAGCTTTAGTAAAGTATCTTTTTTATTTAAATTATTTTTTATGAATTGTGCTTTCAGAAGATACTTTTCCAGAATATGGAGAACAATACTTAAGTTACCACAGCATGCTGAAGATGTCCAGCTAACAATGATCTCTCTTGAAAGTATAGATTTTGGTCATAACTCTTTTTTGTTATGATTTACTGAAGTTCTAAGTCAATTAATAAATGGTATAAACCTAGCAGAACAGCATAGATTCATAGGTTGTTACTAAGCATACAGTTAATAGAAACCATATCATCTAGTACAGTACAGCTGTATAGTACATTATAATGATTATAGTCCAGCCACATCATCTAATCTAACACTGTTGAAAAGCTAGCAGTGCCTCACATATTCTTGGTGAAGAATTGTGATCATTCATCCAGTCATCCAGACTGTTTTTAAAGGTTGCTGAGGAAGTACTCTGCTTGATAGGTAAGAGCAGCCGATTTCAGGAGAAGGGTATATGTTGGGTTAGGTATTAGTCACATCATCCAGTTTGTTGACATGATGGTGCAAGTTTAGGTCTCTAGAATGGGTGTTTGTTTCACATGAAGACATTCAAAGAGTGGTCAGCCAAGCAAAGATCACAGCTTAGGAGTCTGTACAACACTGAGTGGAGTGACAGATCTTCTAGTCCATCAAAGTAACTAAGGGCACTGAAATCTGAGATCATTTTGGTGAGGAAACATTCAGGTCTCTCAAGCTGGTTTATGTGCTTGGTGAGGTACACATGAATGATTATTTATATTCGATGATGGGTGCAATAAGGGATGAATACATTTGGGACTATAACATCTTTGGACTTTGAGGACATATCATGAAGGATAACTTGTACAAGGTAGAAGGCCTGTCTAGCCACCACAGAGAAATTAGAGTAAAAGAAAAGTTTGTTATCAACATATGTACCCAAATCCCTCATGACAGTGTCAAATTGAACGGCATGTTATCTACAAAGCATTACTAAAGCGAGACTCACAAAAAAAATATATATATATGTATATATATATATATATATATATATATATATATATATATATATATATATATATATATATATTTATATATATATATATATATATATATATGTGTATATATATATATATATATATATATATATATATACACACACACATTATATATATATATATATATATAGATAGATATATCCACACAGACACAGCATATATATATATATATATATATATATATATATATATATATATATATATACACACAGATATATATATATATATATATATATATATATATATATATATATATATATACTTGATATTAAAGGGAAGCCCATAATCAGTATTACAAGCATTTTTTGGTCCAGCCCTTATCACAGAATTTGAGTATCAGAATGATTTGATAACTAAACTGCATCCTTTTTGCAATCATCAGCAAACTTGGTTGGCCAAAGTCACTTAATATCAGCTTTTAAATAAAAAAGTATATACTAAAAAGGAGGAGAACCAAAACAGAGCCCTGTGTGACACCATTATTGACATTTTTCTGTCTAGAGCAAATAATCCTGACCTTAATGGTTTGGGGTCTGCAATACAGCCAATTATCAATCAAGCAAACTGTGCATGGGTCAGTGTTTAGTTGGGAGAGTCTGTCAGTAATGTTAGCAGGGGGGACAGTGTCAAAGGCATTAGCAAGGTCTAGATAAGCAGTATTCAGCCTAAGTAACACTTTCAAATAACTCATCCAGACTATACAGCCCGGATCTGCCTTTTACAAACCAAACTGATGAGTATCTAGGCATATAAGGTAACCTATATCATTGTTTATTTATTCAGATATAATCTGGTCCAAAGTTTTGCAAACAATGCTACTGAGACTAATAGGCCTATAATTTCTGAGACAATAGAGCGACCCGCTTTATGTAAGGGTACCACAAATGTCATTGCCCACTCATCAGGGACATAACCAGTGGAGAGATTTAAGTTAAAGAGTTGCTGAATGTGTTTTGCTACGTGAGACTTTACATTTCTATTCAGACATCTAGTGACATGGTCAGGATCCATGGAAGTAGTGTTTTTCATTTTGGAAAGTGCTAAAAGAACTTGGTCCAAATTGATCTCAGGAAGGAGATGTGTGAGGGGAATGTAGATGAGTGAAGGAAGGGTTGGTGTTGTGATGCTGGGACAGAATTTGTCCACAAGAATATTAGTAATGTCATTGGGTTCAGAGAAGTAGGTACCATTTGAGATAAGTTTAGTACCAAATGGTAGGTTACTTCTAATCTCCATAACATAATTATTTTTCAAATTAGTTACAATCTTACATTGTCACTTGACATTTCCTAATGGTAAGTTTGAGAGACTTATTTACCAGTTTTAAATCCTTTTTAATGATGGTAGATATATTTTATTGATGGCTGTGAATGTTTTCTTTTGTTATAGAGTTTGTTGATGCAGTAGTTCAGACATATAGTTCTAAGCGTGCCAATTAGTTTACTCCTGACTGTTCTGGATGTCTCTCCAAGAAGGAGTAAATTTCAGTGCTATAAACAGCAGCCTCAGTTACAAGATTTGTTAAGAAAGCTATACTATTTCTGATTGTTATACTATATGTGATTCCCATACCATTTGTCATTGCCATACTAGTTGTGACTGCCATTAAGATCACTGAATAGTAAATAACTGGTCTTGGAATAATCCCTGAATATAGAGGAGTTATCAGGGACAACAAAAAGCAGGCTTTCACAGAGAAGATCACAGCAAACTGGTCAGATTTAACTAGGGAAAGGGTAACAAGCAAACTGGTAAAATTGGGAGAATTGTTTGTAAGGACAAGATCAAGAAGACTGACACCTCTGATGGGCCATGAGCTAATTAAATGAAGTGCATTGCCATTTATAAAGTCCAGAAATCTCTGTGCATACTTGTTTTGTTAGAAAATTCTTGTCTGTTTATATATAGGTAGGACTGTTAACTTTTCTAGCTGGCTAATGTATTTGGCATGCTCAGAAGGGCTTATGGGTAGTAATCTATAACTGGCTATAATGTGGTAATTAATTTTATTGAGGGTAGTTAGGACTTCCAGCAGTCCCATCTTTGTATCATTTGAAATCTGGTGAGAAACAATGGAATTATGTAATCAATTCAGATACTCCCCATAGTTGCTGGTGGATCTGAATGCATGGTAGGCATTATACGCTTGAATGCAGGGAGTGGTATTACTGCAATGGAGCCAGGTTTCTGAAATTACACAACAAATGTTGATATCTTTGAGGGTAAGGAAGCCTTCAAGGTCAGAGACTTTGTTGTTTAGGCTTGACATTTAGCAGTGCTACCTTGACATTATCCAGATTTGAGTTTACAATGTTGAGAGAAAAGAAAATGTTGAGTCAGTATGTAAAAAACAAATAGCAAAAGATTCAGGCATTCCCTGGAAAAGTAGGTGGGTCTATTAATAGTTTCATCCCATCTAGACACATAGTGGATCTCCCTAGAGTGACACCAATTAGTTAAGCCAATTATTTTATCCTTGAATTTAGTCATCTTTCTTGGTGATAGCAGAATGCTGCTTAATGCCAAGGCCTCATCCCCATCAAAGAAATGATCAGAGAATTCAACAATGCCTCTGCATCTCATACAGGGTGGAATGCCTAAGATCATTCACCCCCAAGTGGGCTACTATAAATTTTTAACTTTATCTGGGTTACTGCAGGAACTTAAGTGCCTTAGTGACACCCCAGTCCTTGAAATTGTCTCTACTTTCAATCATTTTATAGACAAGTTATCTAGCAGTTTCACTATATAGCCCTGAGTTTAAGTCCCTTCAATTTCCATTACTGTATGACTCTGGGTAAGTCATTCAACTAAACAGTGCTACTAGGACTTCCCTGAAAATGGACCTTAAACCAGTTTGGCAATTCATTTAAGAAAATCCATAAATAATGTTTCCTTTAGGACAGCAATCACATTTAACGGTAAGAACCATTCCACATGTGTCATTGCTGTTGGTTCCTTTTTTTGTACGCTCATTTTGTATTTTGCTTTACTTTTTCTGCTTTAATATTCTGAAATGAATTTAGTCTGTCATGTTTTCATACTCTCCTCTAAAGTTGCTGTGTCACTTCTCATCATTTGTGTCATCAACAAAGAGAAAATATTTCTGGCCACTCCTTCTGCAATGATACAAAGATATTGGAAAAAGGTAGCCCCACTCCTGAACCTGAGCTAATTTATTTTTGCAACACTTTCACTATGATCCTGTGTGCCCTGTTGACAGACAATGTTCATCCATAATGCTACCCTAAGATTCACTCCAAGACTTCCTAGTTTGTTAACTGAACTACTGAGTGTTAATATATCAAATGCCTTACAAACCTCAACTTAATACAAGTACATGACCCCATTCTAATTTTATATACACTGACTGCACAATTAAATATTTTTGTGAGATTTGTATGGCATTTAGCAGAAAGCCATGTACCATGGATGCCCAAATTCACATGCTTCTAGATATCTGAAATTCCTTTTTCCAACATTTTAAGAATTGCGAACAAACACAAAAACATTAGTCTAAAAATGTGATAAAGTGCAGGTTAATATAACAAAGTAAAAATGATTTCTAACACTAACTACTAACTCCATATATTTAATTAATTCAACTGTATTAAACTTAATGTAGTCATACTATGCACACTATGTAGAAAGTGTGGCATTTAGTACTAGTAAACTTCTGCAGTTAATATAATAAATCCTGTATATAACTTATCACAGAGCGGTTTTATTGTACATTTCTTAGAGGAAGAGTCATTTGGAATTGGAATTTATAATACATAGATTTGGTTTTAGTTCTAAGTCTGATGGTATTAATTTCATATTCATAAACAATAGTGGTTGTATTTAGGAAATCAGAAAATGAATGGTTTATGGCCTTGTTCCAATTTAGTACAATATTTTTTATGCAATGTTTAAATGTCTAGGAAACAACAAAGATGAGATTATTGATTATTTTTAATACAAGAAACTAGAGCATTGAAGTAAAACTAAAGGCTCGGTTAATATGATGGAATTCTGACCTAAATTACTAAAATCTTGGCATGTATTGTAAAAATCCATTAGAATGTGAATATCATATGTTGCCAGTAAGCTATGACAAGAGCAATCATCTTTTTTACATATCTTCGCTATTTTATTCAGGCTAAGTTTTTTATGAGTATGCTTCCATGTAACTGTCTTACAAAATAGAGAGTATATTGTTTTTTTAGCTGATATTAATGACTTTTCTATTCTGTATAAAATTGGAAAATTTGATTTAGAAAGTTCCAATAAGATTTTGATATAGTTGACTTGCATGATAATATTATTTACATAAACAGACAAAACTGAATTAGGGGCTTCTTTATTTATTAATACTGACTTGATATAATTCAATAGTGACATATATATGTTTTTCTTTTCTCAAATTAAGTATTCTAGTTCTAAATTGTCTGATACAGTTAACTATTAGCTAATCATCTGAATATAAATCATATTTGTGCATAATTCTATTGACTGAAATAATGTTACTTTATGCAGTTCAACTAATACAGTGAACCATTTTAACTCAAGTTTTAGCATATCAGAACTTTCAATAAATCTGGTGTCAGGTATATTGAGGATATAGTAAAGAACTTTTTTAGTGACTCACTAGCTAGACTTCAAATTTGTAAAATGTGTCAGTATTGCATTTATATAACTTGAAATTAAAATTGAATATAGAAATATGGATATAATCCAAAGCAGTAAGACAAAAACAACTCAAGCAACTGAAAAGGCAACTAATGAAACAAGCCACCATCCAGCAAGATGTAAAACGAAAATGTATTGTTAAGCAACACACTTTTCTCTACTTTTCATCCTGTGTGAATCATAAAACTTTTTCAGACAAATTGTTCTCAAGTGGCAGTGTTTATAAATAACTGATAATTAAACAATTAAGATCAATTGAATAGTTAAAACGGCAATTCAGTAAATAAATAACAAAATAGCACTTACGTAAATATAGAAAAGCGTAAATACACAAATACATATGTTCAACTAACACTTCTCCCAAAAGGATTGCCCTGTTTTAAAAAACTAAAATTTATTTTTATTTTTAATAAAAATGTTAAAAATGTTCTAACCCTAAAAATCTATAGTCAGTGTTAAATCAACCTATAAAAGTACCATAAACAGCACTATTTAACAATGTTGGATGATGTTATCTAGCTAGACTCTTAAGTCTCAAAATACACATAATAGATAAAGAGTCATTTAAGCCAGGAAAACTATTTGCATCCAAACGAAGTTGCCAAAATAATTCTAACTTTTCTAATAGCAATGAAAGTGGCCCCCCTCTTACATTCATTTGTACCATATCTATCCCTTTAAAACTGAACTCATATTGGGGGTAGGTGCCTATATGTTTAGCCAAGGCATTCTCATATTTATTTTTATTAATACAATACTGGTGTTCATACACACATTCCCTTAACCTCCTGTTGGTTTTTCCGACATAGAATGCGGGACAATGGATGCACTTGGCTAAGTAAACTACCCCTCTAGTTTGACAATCAATTTTGTGATTAATTTCAAATTTAGTACTTCCCACAACAAAGGAGGATCCTGTGGTCATGAATCTGCAAAACTTACACATGTTACATTTAAACATACCCTTCCTTGTCATAAATGGTTTGTTGTCCCCCTCCAAAGTACATTTAAGGTTCATACCTCTTCTAAATACAATTCTAGGTTGGTCCACAAGGCTTTCTCTTATTATATTCTCATTAGTGAGAAAAAGCCAGTTTTTTAATATTATAGTTTTAATATTACTGGCATCAACACTAAATGTACAAATTAAGTTCTGTTCGACTGGTAGGTTCTCTTGTGTGGGAGGCATAAGTAAGCCAGCATGGCCTAAATTTAAAATTGGTGTGTAAAACCCAGTATCCCTCTTAAATTGAACTTCATACATCACCTCCAAAACCATCCTAAGGAGGTACCCTCTTTTAATAAACATGTCCTTTAATAAATCACATTCCAGTAGAAAGTCATCATTTCTAGTAACCATTCGGGCCACTCTAACTAATTGTCCTTTCACAACTGATTTCTTCTGTGACAAGGGATAGCAACTCGAATAATGGAGAAAGGCATTAGAATAAGTCTCCTTCCTGAAAATTCTGGAGACATAACAGCCTTTACTATAATCTTTAGAAAGTTCCACATCGAGATATGCTATCCTTCCAGTGCAAAAGAAAGATGTGAACTGAAGAAATGTAGTGGTGGAATTAAAGTATGATAATAAATCTACTGCCTGAGAGAAATCCCCTTCAAACAAGATAAATATATCATCCAAAAAGCGTGTGTAAAAATGAATGCTTTTGGACATATCAATAGTATTATTAGATAATACAAATTGGTTCTCCCAATGTGCCATCACTAGGTTGACGAAGCTGGCCCCACAAGGTGATCCCATCGCTATCCCATCCTTTTGGAGGTAATACTTGTTGTTAAAGGTCACAAAATTACAAGATAAAATAATATCAAGTAATTCGCCCACCAAGTCCAGTTCTTCACGTGTGGCCCCATTTTTCTGCATGGTTGCCAAGGCCCATTCCATGCCTTCAGTATGGGGTATAGAGGAATAAAGGTCTTTAACATCCACTGTTAGAAAATTCATTTCACCACAAAAAGTTAAACTGTTAATTTTGTCCAAAAAGGACCAAGAATCCTTACATATCTGACTTTCTGACAGTAAATATTTTTTCATGTAAAAGTCAGCAACCTTTGCACAAGCATATGTTATGCTATTTCTTGCATCCACTAAGGGACACATCGGGGGGGTCTTGTAAATTCTTGTGGATTTTTGGAATGCCAAAAATATCTGCTCAATTCGACCAGCTTCTAGTTGAACATGTGTATTTGTGTAATTACACTTTTATATATTTATGTAAGTGCTATTTTGTTATTTATTTACTGAATTGCCATTTTAACTATTCAATTGTTTTTAATTGTTTAATTATCAGTTATTTATAAGCACTGCCACTTGAGAACAATTTGTCTGAAGAAGTTTTGTGATTCACACAGGACGAAAAACAGAGAAAAGTGTGTTGCTTAACAATACATTTTCGTTTTACATCTTGCTGGACAGTGGCTTGTTTCGTTAGTTGCCTTTTCATTTGCTTAAATTGTTTTTGTCTTACTGCTTTGGATTAGTTTGTTTGTTTGTTTATGGCCAACAAAATGGTTACAGGCACTCCTATTACATCCAGCCTGACTGAAGAATGTGGAAATTTAACAGCTCTAATCGAGTGCTTGACACAGAAATTAGACTCCTTATCAAGGAGACTAGATTCGGCACAGCAAACCGAGCAACTCGGCTCTCGAGGTAACACTGAGGGCTCGAGAATTTCAACTTCTCCTGGTTTTGCTAGTATTTATCCTATTTCTGACAACAACCTTCACCATTTGAGGACTGCAACATCGGAATAGGGAGCAGCAGTACCTAAACCATGTCCTAACTTGGGAAACAACTGCAACGGCCAAGTTGTTTCAGACGTTGGCTCCATTAACATATATCAAATGGGAAGGGACATCCATAACAGCACTCAAGAATCTTTTACATTCGGAAATTGGGTCGAAAGACCATTTGTTTTCGACGACCATTCACAAGGCAACACTCCAGAATTTCCAGGGACTACAGGTACTGATTTATCATTTAATCTACAAGAATTTGACCAGAAGCTGGTCAAATTGAGGAAATTGCAACTAGAAGTTGCTTATTTCCGTAAATGTTTACGGTTGAAAATTATACCAAAGGGGCTTAGGTCATGGCAATATCCGACCGGTCTTGCTGAGGGTTCTTTATTCCACAAGGAATTAGTATGTTTGTTTGATAAAGATGGGTTTGAATTACTTGAATTTTTGTGTACCCACTGCCAAAACACTATTAACATGTTGATTCAGGAGACAGCTTTGTTGGATAATTTTATTAAATTAGACCAAGAATTTATACGTTACCGGTTTGACTATGAGAGAATTTATAACAGTATAGACCAGTATTTGAACAAGCTGAAAGCTATTAAAGTTAAAAAACTAAACTGGGATCTTAAGGATTATAGGCAGGGGACTGCTTACCCCAAACCCCCACCTTCCCAAGGGAATTACCTTACTGGGTCCAGAGGGTCACACGATTCTGTGTCTAATACTTTCCCTGTGGAAGAAGAATTATTGGAAGATAATAATAAAGCAACAGTAGTTAACAACATAAGAAGGAGTGAACGTATTCACACTAGAAGGAATAACAATCCACCGGACGAATTGTCTAACCATACCGCTATAAATAATACAAGTTTTCAGAACAGGCCTTTCATTCACAGCCCTGTTCAAGGCCAGATACAGAACAGGATTAAGAACCGGAAGAAATGATTCCTATAACAACGGTGGTTAACTCAAATGTGAATGTTAACTGTAAGTTGATTTTCAACTCTAGTAAAGATTTTAAAATCTTCAATTATTCTGACCTTGACATTGCACCTGAATTGGTGGATTTGTTATCTAAAGGGTTCAAGTTTGTACCCACAGCCCGGGCAGATGTAGCCAGGACACCTATAGACCTTAAGAGTTCTGTTAGGAACTTGAACTTAAAAATATTATTGGGCCACAATAACAGCCTGAAAACTAATTTCTATATTTCCATTGTGTACAATCCCCCTCTTCATCCTGCCGTATTATTATTTGAACAGATATGTGAATTAGATATTCGCAATGTATTAAAGCAGAGACCCCAGGCGAATACTATAAAACCTAATATGACTCAATATGAGAGAACTATACTTAAAACCTTACAGGAAGCCCCAGTTAGGATCATGCAACATGACAAAGGGGGAGGCTTGGTTATTATGAACAAGGAGGACTATGTGGATAGAATAACCAGGATTATTACAACAGTTTCATAAAAAGAAGTATCCAGAAACGAGATGAATACTGCATACAACAGGATCAACTCTTATATCAATGACATGTTTATTGAAGCTCAAATTGATGCACATACGTTTAACTATCTTAGCATGCCAGCTCCAAGGATACCGATATTTTCTGGCATTCCAAAAATCCACAAGAATTTACAAGATGCCCCAATGTGTCCCTTAGTGGATGCAAGAAATAGCATAACATATGCTTATGCAAAGGTTGCTGACTTTTACATGAAAAAATATTTACTGTTAGAAATTCAGATTTGCAAGGATTCTTGGTCCTTTTTGTGCAAAATTAACAGTTTAACTTTTTGTGGTGAAAGGAATTTTCTAACATTGGATGTTAAAGACCTTTATTCCTCTATACCCCATACTGAAGGCATGGAATGGGCCTTGGCAACCATGCAGAAAAATGGGGCCACACGTAAAGAACTGGACTTGGTGGGCAAAACCATATAGCCAAACTGGAGGCTAAGCTCTCTCAACTCAGTACTGGCGTAACCAGTCAGGAGGAGAAGGAAACCACACTCACTACAATTCCAGTCTCATATAGACCTACCATGACAACAAACCAAACACATAAACACACAAAAACATACTCGGAGGCTCTAAATAAAAATCTGCCTAAGCAGCAGAGACCTCCAAAGCAGACACCCAAGCAACCGCTACCCCAAAACAAAACACGTGCAACACATAACTCACAAAGCCAGTGCGCCGAACAGTCACAGCCCTTAAGGCTAAACAACACACCTGATACACTTGTAATAGGTGACTCTATCGTCAGGCACACTGACGTCCCGCTCACCAGGCTGAACAAGGAGAAGGTCACGGTGAGCTGCCTGTTGGGCGCTAGGATCCGCCACATAACACAAGCACTCAGGTCACTCCAAGGCAAGTACAAATATGACTCAGTCATTGTCCATGCTGGTGTGAATGACCTGAGACGTACTTCCCTGGACTACATGAAAAGAGACATAGAGGAGCTCTCTGAGCATGTAGCCTAGGCCGGTATGACCCTGACCTTGAGTAGCATCTTACCCACACCAAGAATGATGCCACAATATGAAGACAAGATGATCAATTTCAACAATTGGCTTAAGTGTTGGTGTCATTCAAAGGGGATCCAATGCCTGTCAGCCTGGGATGACATGCTCGACAAGCCACGATGCTTCGCTAGGGACGGCTTGCACCTGTCACCCCTGGGCTTTCAGATATTGGCAAAGGCTCTTGCTACCCCATAGTGCCTTTTTTAGGCAAGGCTCAAAAGACAAACCCACCTCCATAGGTATCACAAGGGATAAGAAACTAAGAGTAATGCTACTCAATGCCAGAAGTCTAAACCTCAAGATGCACGACTCAAACTCTCCTTAGCATGGAGAACATTGATATCTGTGCAGTAACAGAAACCTGGTTCAAGGCTCCCGAGAGCACCCCAGCACTACCAGGTTATACCTCATACCATGCTTTTCGCCCCAAAACTTGGACCGAACCACAAAAGGAGGGGGAGTATCAATATTAGTCAAAGATACCCACACCTCCAGGTTGGTGGCACATTATGAAGCATCAGAGACTATCCATGTGCAACTAACTGTGGGTAAAACTGCCTTCCAGTTTATAGCCTGCTACAGACCACCCTCCCAAACACAGGAACCCCACTTGGCCTTCCTGAGAATACTGGAAAATATGAAGGTCTCTCCAAACACCATTATATTGGGCAACTTCAACTACCCAAACATAGACTGGGAGCATTACTATAGCTCCAACACCCTAGCCCAAAGGTTCCTAGAATTTATAAACTCAAATGCTATGGAACAACTTGTTACCACTCCCACAAGAGGGGAAAACATACTGGACCTGATCATCACCAACATGGGGACACTATGCTCCAGACCAGAAGTGTATCCCTCACTGGTAAGATCAGACCATAAACTAATCTCACTGGATATTCACATCCCGACCCCACCCCTGCCCAGAAAACCACAGTGAAAAACTTCTCTAAAGCAAATTTCACACGCCTCAAAACCGAGGCGAAATCCTTCAAAGCCCCGGCCTGTGGAAAATACGGCCCAGACCACAGAATCCTTTATAAACGCATTCTATGAACACCTTCAGGAATGCATGGATCATGCAATCCCAAATAAAACCAAGACCCAATCCTCCAAAGGCAGACGTCCTGTCTGGTGGACCCCAGCCATAAACAAACTATACAATAAAAGGAGGAATCTACTACATGATAGAGCAAAATCCCAAAAAGGGAAGGCATCTCTGATCAGTATTAGCAAAAAACTACGGGCACTCATAAAATCGTCTAAGGCCAGCTTCGAGAGAAAAATTGCACAGGACACTAAGGATAATCACAAGGCTTTCTTTAGTTATGTTAGGAACCTGGGTGGGAATTCCCAGATATGCTCAGAATTAGTCCAAAATGACAAAAAATACACCGAGCCCACAGACATTGCCAACATCCTAGCTGACAGGTTCAGTGCAAACTTCTCCCCCCTCTCCCCACCAAAAGGGCAAATATCTATCCCAACAGAGTGCTGCCCCTGACATCTCAGATGCTCAGGTAAGAGCCGCCTCTCCAAAGCAAAAACACAGCATCAATGGGCCAGACGGTGTCCCGGGCTGCATCCTACATGAACTCCAAGAAGAGCTAAACCCAAACATAAAACTACTGTTCAATCTTAGCCTTACTACAGGATATGTACCCAAAGAGTGGTGTACAGCAAAAGTGGTCCCTCTCCACAAAGGTGGTGCCTCAACGGATCCTGGAAACTATCGCCCCATAAGCCTGACTAGCTTGGTCTGCAAAGCTATTGAAAGGATCATCATGGACCTCATAAATAAAGATATTGGTGACCTACAGACACTGGATCCTACCCAGTTTGGCTTTGTTAAGGGCAGATCCTGCCTCTTAAACCTGATCGATTTCTTTGAAACAGTCACCAAGGCCATTGACCATTGGCCTACCTGGACCTCGCAAAAGCCTTCGATACAATACCCCACTCGGGCATTATAGATAAACTCACCAGCTTAAATATAAACCCCTATGTCACTAGATGGGTTGCAAACTGGCTCAAGGACAGAACCCACATGGTTAGAATTGCTGGAGCCATGTCAGACTTCAAACCAGTTACAAGTGGCGTCCCACAAGGCTCAGTCCTGGGACCTCTCTTGTTCGGTATATATTTCTCGGCGGTACAGGCCAACACGGAAGGACTGTGGCTGACCAAGTTCGCAGATCACTGCAAACTGGGCGCCATAATCAACTCTCCAGCCGACATAAGCATCCTCCAAAAGGGCCTCATAGAAACAGACAACTGGTGCCAGAGCCATGGCCTCAAGCTAAACGCCAAAAAGTGTATAGTCATCCCCTTTGGCAAAAACAAAGTGCCCACAAATTACCACATAGGTGGTAATCCATTAAGTACAGAAGAAGTCATTAGGGACCTGGGTACCCAAGTTGATAGCAATCTCTCATTTGACAACCACGTGGCCAAAGTGGTTAGAAAAACATTTTATATAGCCCACCTAATCATGAAGGGATTCACATCTAGATCAGGGGAGGTCATTGTGCCTCTTTACTCATCCCTCATCAGGCCCATAATTGAGTACAATGCCCCTTTTGGGATGTACCTTACCAGACACCTGCAGCAACTGAAAAGACCCCAAAAGTACATCACCAAGAGGATCAAAGGGCTCAAACAGATGCCATATGCTGCCCAGTTAAAGAAACTCCAGCTCTACTCAGTGGCATACCGCCTGCTCAGAGGCGATCTGCGCCTGACGTATAAAGTCATGTCCAACCCGGAATTAATGGACATGCTGCACCTCAGAAAATCCAAATCCCATCGAGCTACACGCTCGAGAGACTTGAACCTCAGCACTGAAATACATAGGACATGCTGGAGGGACAGATTCATAACCCAGAGGCTCCCTTCACTCTGGAATAAAATCCCAGTCCAGGTTAGGCAGAGTCCCACATTGACTCTCTTCAAGAGGAATCTTGATGAGTGGATGGGAGATCGTAGGTTTACCCCGGCTATCACTTCTGTGTCACTGTTAGACAGAGGCACAGTATACTAACCTCAAAAAAAGGCATAGCAAAATTAATTTAAAATGGGTGGCGAAAGCCAAACACGCTCTGGCTAGGCTTATAAATGCCCTAGGGCAGATAACCTAGTATGAACCTATAAACCTATAATTACTTGATATTATTTTATCTTGTAATTTTGTGACCTTTAACAACAAGTATTACCTCCAAAAGGGTGGCATAGCAATGGGATCACCTTGTGGGGCCAGCTTCACCAACCTAGTAATGGCACATTGGGAGAACCAATTTGTATTATTTAATAATACTATTGATATGTCCAAAAGCATTCATTTTTACACATGCTTTTTGGATGATATATTTATCTTGTGTGAAGGGGATTTCTCTCAGGCAGTAGATTTATTATCATACTTTAAATCCACCACTACATTTCTTCAGTTTACATCTTCCTTTTGCACTGAAAGATAGCATATTTCGATGTGGAACTTTCTAAAAATTATAGTAAAGGCTGTTATGTCTCCAGAATTTTCAGGAAGGAGACTTATTCTAATGCCTTTCTCCATTATTCGAGTTGCCATCCCTTGTCACAGAAGAAATCAGTTGTGAAAGGACAATTAGTTAGAGCGGCCTGAATGGTTACTAGAAATGATGACTTTCTACTGGAATGTGATTTATTAAAGGACATGTTTATTAAAAGAGGGTACCCCCTTAGGATGGTTTCGGAGGTGATGTATGAAGTTCAATTTAAGAGGGATACTGGGTTTTACACACCAATTTTAAATTTAGGCCATGCTGGCTTACTTATGCCTCCCACACAAGAGAACCTACCAGTCGAACAAAACTTAATTTGTGCATTTAATGCTGATGCCAGTAATATTAAAACTATAATATTAAAAAACTGGCGCTTTCTCACTAATGAGAATACAATAAGAGAAAGCCTTGTGGACCAACCTAGAATTGTATTTAAAGAGGTATGAACCTTAAAGGTATTTTGGAGGGGGACAACAAACCATTTATGACAGGGAAGGGTATGTTTAAATGTAACATGTGTAAGTTTTGCAGATTCATGACCACGGCATCCTCCTTTGTTGTGGGAAGTACTAAATTTGACATTAATCACAAAATTGATTGTCAAACTAGAGGGTAGTTTACTTAGGCAAGTGCATCCATTGTCCCGCATTCTATGTTGGGAAAACTGACAGGAGGTTAAGGGAACGTGTGTATGAACACCAGTATTGTATTAATAAAAATAAATGTGAGAACGTCTTGGCTAAACATATATAGGCACCTACCCCCAATATGAGTTCAGTTTTAAAGGGATAGATATGGTACAAATGAATGTAAAATGGGGGGCACTTTCATTGCTATTAGAAAAGTTAGAATTATTTTGGCAACTTTGTTTGGTTGCATGTAGTTTTCCTGGCTTAAATGACTCTATCTATTAAGTGTATTTTGAGACTTAAGAGTCTAGCTAGATAACATTGTCCAGCGTTGTTAAATAGTGCTGTGTATGGCACTTTTATAGGTTGATTTAACACTGACTATAGATTTTTAGGGTTAGAACATTTTTAATATTTTTAACATTTTTATTAAAAATAAAAATAAATTTTAGTTTTTTAAAACAGGGCAATCCTTTTGGGAGAAGTGTTAGTTGAACATGTGTACTTGTGTATTTACACTTTTATACATTTACGTAAGTGCTATTTTGTTATTTATTTACTGAATTGCCATTTTAACTATTCAATTGTTCTTAATTGTTTAATTATCAGTTATTTATAAGCACTGCCACTTGAGAACAATCTGTCTGAAGAAGTTTTGTGATTCACACAGGACGAAAAGCAGAGAAAAGTGTGTTGCTTAACAATAAATTTTCGTTTTACATCTTGCTGGACGGTGGCTTGTTTTGTTAGTTGCCTTTTCAGTTGCTTAATATGGATATAATGTTATAAAAGTATGTAATATTTATAACATTTTATTATTTCCACATTTCTATATTTCTATATTAATCTAATATTTTAACGTTTGTATCATTGTACATTGATCCATGCATTTCTTTCCATCGTGCATTCTAGGACTCATTCAACCAATAAATATTACATGGAGAACAGATCCTAAGGCATATGATTCTAAATCTAAAGCCAAATATCTCAAGCTCTAATATGATGATTGATTATTATGCAAGGTTGGTTTGAATATATAAATGTTTTTATTAATTATTTCATATAATTCTTAATTGGTATTAAATATGAGGTTTGAATAGTGCATTTTTTGATAAAAGTATCATTTTAATAATATTCAGTTTGTTATACAATACAAAGAATAATTTGTTCTATTTAGAGATTGTATTGTTGGTATATTTAAAAATATTTAAAAGTATTGTTATAAACAATGTTTATGGGGTCATTCAAATTTTACAGTAGAGCAATGTTGAAATATTTGAAAGTTATGCAACCTTCCTTCATGTATTGCTAACTACTTTTTTTTCATATATCTGTTTCAAATAGTGATACTTCTATTGCAACAATTCTGAAGCACTCCATTTGATCTTTGAGGTCACAGTTATGTTTTTCTGCTATACCCATCTGAGATATTGCTCCATTTTGTCAACATCTTCCCTCCTGAAGTCAGGAAACCTCATTTGATAAGTCCTCCTCTATAGCTAATTTGATGGTGAACTAAATTATTTCATAATGATTTGCCTCTAAAAGGCTGCCAGTTTCTTATTATAAAAACACAAAGCTGTGAAACAAAATTCTGGAACAACTCAGAAAAGAAATTATTAATGCTATTTTTAAGAAATAATACAAAATGGCACTATTTTCAAATCATCTTCGTCTTAGATTATTTTTCAGTAAGTGAATGCTTTTATTACATCTCTTATGCCAACAACACGTTCTAGGTGGTCTGAATCCCTTTTAATTTGCTATCTAAACTTACAGCTTTGGATACTTCCTTTTATTTAAGCATAATTCACTTTTCCTTATGATTTGATTTATCAGATGTCTTACTACTGGCACAGCTTACACAATATAGGTGCATACAGTACTTTACTAACCAGGTGTATGCAGAGTATTCCTTTGTAATATATTAGCATTATTAAACAATTGCCCCTTTTTTCTTCCTTTAGTCCTGCTTTCTTAATTATCTCTTCTGCATCCTAGGCCTAGTCTGTAAAGAAAACATAATAAAGCTCTTTGGGTTTACTTAATCATAGGTTCATAGGTTCATAGGTTGGTACTAGGCTATCAGCCCTAGGGCATATACAAGCCTAGCCATAACAATTCCCTGGCTATTTCTTCCCACACTATTTACTTCCCTGGACCCCTGTCTAGCAGGGCGACTGACATGATCCCTGAGGTGAATTTCCTTTCTCCCATTCAATCGTCAAGGTTCCTTTTGAAGAGGGCCAAAGAGGCACTCTGCTTGACATGTATGGGCAATCTATTCCAAAGTCTAAGAATCTTAGTCCAATAACAGTAAAATAAATAAAGAAACACCTATATATATCAATAAAAAAAAATAAAAAACTCACAATCTGTTATCAAAAACACTGTAACTATGATTTCTCCCACCCTAGTTTTGTTAGCATGAGTATTTAAGAAAGCGAGTCAACTCTGACTGGCAAGCTACTTTCTGCTAATGGCGACAAATGAATAAATTGTGGTCAGCATGACTACTAAATCAGAAGGCTGTGTTCTACCATAGCTAAACAAGATTACAAGGTATTCTTCAAAGAATTGCCCCATTCAGTCAATTCCAGTAATATAGTTAGCAAATTTCACACCGCATCCTCTATCTATGGCAAAATACCAGATAAATTCACACTATGAGCATGGATAAGTCTACAGTTTGCCTCTTACTTGCTAGCTCTGTTGTTATTTCATGTATCGATATTGTACCAGTTTCTGTCACATTTAAAGGAACTGTATAGGTGGCCATCACTTAGCAGATCACATGACCTTGCAGATACCACAAACAATGACTGTCAATTTGGTATGTGAGGGACAGAGAAGATGCACTGTATTATTTCATTACTGTTAGCTTAAGTAATGTATAACCAGACTATGCGATAGTAGTAACGAAAGGGACTCATGTTAGTACATAAATAACTGGAATAGACATTACTTCAGTTCTCTCATCAACTCGACTAGACCTTCAGTTCTCTCATCAATACAACTGTAGGTTTTGGAAATGAGCAGCAGCAAGGCCAAGATTTCCTTAATGAATTGTGGGTTCAGGGAATGGAAACTGAGCTATTTGTCTTCAGTCTACTGCATTCTGTGCCATCACAGAAGAGTGGATGGAAACAGTTCACAGACCCTTACGTATAGTTGTTGTTATGCACTAATGAGTTTGAGGAAGTGAAAATCTGGGCAACCATCACGATGCCTGTTGGGAGGCTACCAAAGTGCTGTAGGGTGCAGGTGGTGGAAAGTCACAGGTTGCATCTCTTCTTGTAGTTCATTCAAAAGAGCTGCCAATGAGCATTTACCATGCATGATTAGTGAATCAAGCTTTTATGCAGACCTCCCAACCGTTCCGAATTACTCGGTTTTTACCGAGTTTTGGGGTCCAAATGAAGGGGTGCCACGATTCCCGAGTGGCACCCTTCATTTCCGATTTTTTTTTTGCTTTTTTGAAATTTTCGCGCTGTCGGAGCTGACGTCATCACGTGCGCAATGACGTCAGCTCAGTCAGGCTACCAGCCAGTCGGAATTGAGCTCAAGGAGCTCACATCATCATTTCCGGCTGGCTGAATTGAATTGCAAGCTGGCGGGAATGGGGAACTGCTCGAACAACACTGAAACAGCAGTTCGCCGAGCGGGCGGAGTTTGTGAGCAGGGATTAAGCTGGGAGAGTTTGTCCCGAAGATGAAGAGGCGTTTTTTGAGTGGATTACCATTTCGCTTATCTGGTACTGTTTGATTAACGGGGTCAGGGAAGCTTTCCTCGGCAACTTTTATTTATAAATTGATTCCTGTCATTTTAATTGTGCTGTCTAGTGTTTTTTTTTCTACCCTGCATTACTTTCGCACGTTCCTGCCTTTTTTAGTACTATTCTGGATCTTTAAGTCTTTTAGTGCGCGACTTGCTGTATGCTGGTTGGGCCCGGCTCTTTCTATTTGATCTGTGAGTTTTATGGAGCTTTCTTTTCCATAGGGGCTTAAGGGTCATGTTGTTGCGCCTATATCAGTGTTTTCCCTACTAACTGAATGTAGTGCTTTATTTGTGAATTGGGAAGCTTTGATGGCTTTTAATGAGCATTTCTGGAATATTTTTCTTTAGCCCATTCCATTGTTGTATGTGTTAAATATATCTATTTGGCGGTTTGAAATTTGCGCGTGGATATGATTGCTTTTGATATGTGTTGTATCAGATTATGATCTAAGGCCTATGGTAGTTCTAATGTAACTGATACATATTTGTGTATTTTTAGAGTTGTAGTGTATAAGACGCTTTACTTAGTCTTTGAAAGGTTTTGTGAGGTACTGTAGTCTAATGCGTTTTGCACTACTAAGTTTGATTTTGTTAGGCTGGTTGAGTGATCAAGTTGTACTAACGCATATTGAGTGGTATTGCACACTCTCATTTGGCTCCAGCAGGTTATAGGAAGAATGTGTACTCATTCTGAATAGAAGGGCACGCATGATCAAATTGCCCAAGTAGCTGTAATGTAGCATATAGCTGTGGTTGTTGAAAGTGATAGGCACCCTCTTTCAAATGTTTTAAAAGTCATGCTAGTAAGACTTTTAACAGATGGTTTGTATTTTGAATTGTGCATAATGCTAAATAGAATGGTGTAATAAAGCTTGTCTATTCCTAGCTGCACAGTAGACGCATATTTTAAGTAATAGTAGAAATGTCAACAGGAGTAGGGCTTAGGCTATTGTTGAGAACAGCTCTTAAAGCCTTGCATATTAAAAAAAGGGTCATGGCTACTGTTGATGTGATGACCATATGGTTAGTTAGCTTAAGTTAGATACCGGTACCAATGTCTGCACTTTGGAAATATTTTCTTGGGTGGCGAAAGCCAGGGTACCTTTTTGGCTAGGCTTGTATAGGCCCTAGGGCCAATAGCCTAGTACCTACCTATGAACCTATGAACTACTCAGGGCAGAGTTATTAATGGCAGCAATGACGGAGGTGGAACGGGAACTACTGTGCGAGTCAGTGTACACTTTAGGCTGTGGATGTAACAGTGTGAAGTGGTACATACAACAGATGAAAGTAATAGATGTGATGTGATGTCTGGAATAAATAATTAGTAATTGCATTGTTCAGGTTTTTTTTTTTTTTTACAGCTTGTTAACCCAGATTGGCTATACTTCTAGAGCTTGTTGTTTCCTTGTGATAGTCCACCAGGCAGAAAAGGAGAGACACACCTTGACATATAAAAAATGTGTAGTCTGTGTATCTCCAAATTCTCCATAAAAGTATAAAATTTAATGTTCTTAAGTCCTGAACTGTGTAAATGATCCTGTCCTCTATCTGTCCAAAAACAAATGTCTTACGTTTACTTTTTCACTTTTTGTTTTATGTTATTTGAGTCTTTTACAATTACTCAGTTCTAAGCATTTCTTTCATTCATATAGTCCGTGTATTTTTGTGTACTCTTCACATATTACTTTGCCTAATCATGTAGAGTCCACTTGTCAATGACTGTCTACTGCATTTTTTGTAATCATGTCTATTATATCTTTTTCCCCATTTTTTTAAATAATTGAGATTTGTCTGTTGCTTTTTGCTGTAAGCAGATCTTTTCCTCTTAGGCCTCCACTAACAGTGGGCCATGATAAGAGGATGTTTAAAATTGCAAGACTCCTAGGACAAGTGTGGAATAATACTGACACAATGCTATAGTGAATGTGTGCTAACAGTTGAAAGTTATGCTCTGAGCTTTGTCCAGATTTTTTTGTACTAAGAGTTGAGAGAGCTATGATGAGAAGTAAGAACATTTCTTTTATGCTAAGAGTTTAGAGCTATGATAAGAAGTGAGCACACAGTTTGTATTCCCCCATTATTGTTTTTGTGCTAACAGTTCAGAGATATGGTGAGTGAGAAGTGAGAACTGAATTTGTATTCCCCCATTATTGGCTTTGTTGTTTGTCCGTGTTTTTTGTGTTGAGGTTAAGAGCTATGTTGAGAAGTGAGAAATGAATTCACTAAATGATGGCTATTGTTTCAGTCTTCCTATTTTTCAGGCTGATTTGGCATAGTGGTATGTTTTGACTGTAGTGCATAGAGTCCTGGGTTCAAAACCTGCCAGTGAAATGCAGGATGGTAACACAACATTTTATTCTAGTGACTTTACAAAATTATACAAGCAATGTTTAAAATGTGTCCCTGGTTTTTGACCTTTTGTCCCCCTCCCCAAAAAATGAAATTGAAAATAAGTGTGAGACGCTGTGCAAGATGCCTATGGCTTACACTACTGTCATTCTATTTATAGTGTGGGTGTGGAAGCAGACTTTTATGATGGAAAAGTTCTGAATTGGGCAGTTTTGTCATTATCGGTTCATGTGTTTTGTTTCATTGCCTACAGTACAGATTACTGGTAAAATGTTCAAACAATAAATTTAAAATGTGCTCTAACATGTGTGTTGTATTATACAAGGAATATAATTTAATAAAGTCAGGAAGGTGTATAAAGAATAGAACACATGTATGTTTCTTGTTTTGTGTGCAAGGGGCCAATGATTTGAAAACAGCCCAAAGGTAATCTTTATCCACCACTGACCAGATGCATTTTCTTTGGATGTGGTGTGGGTTTCAATGCTGTTTCAATGAATGTGAGTTTCAAGGACAAAGAAGTTTTAATGTCAAGCCTATTTTCATTGTGAGACAGTAACAGTATTGCTTTGTTTACCAGATGTCTTTTACTGTTTCTGCATTGTTGTGCTGTAAAATGTAAAAATAAAATCCAAATCATTGTAGAAGTAAAGCAGTACTATGCATACATTAGTGTTTATGATAAATGGGGTGAAATAGCCAGGTAACGGGACATTGGAATGGCTGCAGGGGGACTCTGGTGCCATGTTTTGGTTGTCTGTTCTTCAGTTTGCGTTCGAAAGTTGGTATCCCACAATTCCATTGGAGTGGGTGGGGTTACGTAAGTATATATGCAAATTAGATGTTAATCAGCGTACAGATTTGTACCTATTTTTCATGGGCCTTGTCCAGATTTTTGATGTTTCCAGGTTGAGAGGTATGCTTTTATGTGGTTCTCTGCAAAAAAAGTGGAATGGAAAAATCTGCATGTACTATCCCACATTCTGCAGGTTTGGTCAGAAGATAGCACACCAATGGTGATGTGCCATTTGTGCTATAACTCCATGCTTTTAAATATGAACAGACTGCACAGTATAGCAGTTTCTCTCTGAAGAGCAATAAAGCCAGCCAAATATATCTGACTTATGTTAACACTGATTTAACACTTTCACTGTCACTTTACCAGTCTTTCTCATACTCCACAGGCTACCTGGACCATCTTCTAAAAAAGAATCTTCAGCTTCTACAAAGTACTTAACTGCAAATCAGTGAAATTAAAAGGTTTCACTTAAGCTATATTGTGTTGTTTTATATGAATGTTCAGGAGTCTGTATTTACTAAACTTCTTAAAAGAAAAATGAACTCTCAAGCAAATGTCAAAGGCATACATGAATATTACATTCATGTCACAGATTAAACCCCAGAATCATGTTGTGCTATTCAAGTACTCACTTTACAAGCAAGCGAAACATCCACTATAGTGACAAGAACGAATAGAGATAATACAGATCAATTAAGCACTCAGACATAGCTATTTAGTTGCTGCTCTGAGATAATTCAAGAAAAATGATCCCTTCCCTACCTAAATTGAAAACCTTATAGGTTCACAGGTAAGCACAAGGCAATCGGTCAACAAACTGCATTTCTTGTCAATAAAGCATATTCAAAAGTTCCCTATAGCCTCAGAAAGGGCATTGTAAAGCAAACATTGAGGCTGCCCATTCATTTATCTAGGCTTACCTTGAGGATAAGGCTGTTACTCTGCTTGACTTCCAAGCATACTTCTCAACCTCTTAGCACAAAAAAATTGGACAAAACAAAAAATAATGGGGAGACAAAGACCCAAAAACACAGACAGCGTTCAAATATTCCTCTTATAAATGTATAAAGTTGTTAGAATAAAAGGTTTATGTTAGCATGCATTTCTGAAGGCTATGAAGCCTGAAACTCAAATTTCTGTCATTGTTTAGTGACTTCAGTTCTCAATGATTTGCCAGAAAGCCAAAATGTTTAGGAGGAACAAACTAGAAATATGAGGCCAAAATATAGGCATTCTGCAAAAATCTGGACAGTTGAAAAGTATGTTGACTTGTAGTGATAGTTTGGTCCAGAAGTGGTGAGGTACATCGGCATATGAATCTATTATGCAGACATATCTTATTTATGTGTTGATAATGATTTATATCCTTAAACTGAGTTTCTAAAGAGCCATCTGCTCAGTGAAAAAATATTAGGTCAAAGATAGTTGGGTCTTTCGTGGCTATAAGGGACAGATGCAGAATGCATAACAGTACATTGTGACTGTTATTTATTTCCGTGACAAGCACGGATTATTGATGATCACTTTTGCTATCCTTTAAACCTCCCACTGATCCACAGAAGAACATTAGTTAGATTACATTTGTAGTACATGCAGTATTTAGGAAACTGTACCACCCGATGTACTTGTGGTGAGCTGCAACAGCAGAACGGCCCAAATCTTACAAATAAAAACTGAAGACACGGCTGTGATGTGAGTAAAGTGAGTGAGAGCTGCAACTGACAAAGTGGGTATTCCTTTACTAGAATTAAGGATACATCGTTGTTGTAAATGAAGGATACATTTGAAGTTCTCAACTGAGTATTTTTATTGACCTGATTTATGACTCAGCTTCACATGCTGATTGTATTCTGAAGCCCTGGGTACATTTTTGTAGCTCTGTGGAAATAACCAAATAAATGCATACATGACTGGTTTGCTTATTCTGAAGCAAAACTGTATATTAATGTAAGGAATAACATTCTAATTCATCAGAAAAATATTTTGCCGAGAAAGATTGAGTTAAAATTTTGACTATGAACATGCTAGTCATATGAGTCTATCTGATAGCTAACCTAAAAAGACTGGCATAGGTTTGTTTCTTTATGACTGAATGACTATTTTATTTTGGATATTTAGAGCAGATGCCTTTTGTCATTTTCACCAGAAATATACCATTTAGCATATGTAACAATGGATCATGGATAGTAGCTTTATGAAATTTAAGGAATATCTGTTTGGTGTTTTAAAAGGCACCTTTCTTCTCCAAATGAAAAAAAAATACGAGGAGCCCAATGCTGATCACTGTTTTCCATACAAAATGGGTGCTGGTACAATTTATGAGTGTGCACCTGCAACAATTCACTTGTTTTTGTAGACTACTCCCTTTTTCAAGTTGGTGTGACCGGGGAGTTGGTACATAAGTTTGTCAGATGTGTGTGTGTGTGTGTGGGGGGGGGGTGTTCATGCTTCCATACATCAAGCATTATTTATTGAAATTTCATCTCCTTGGCATAGTGGCAATCTGTGTTTCATGGTAAAACTATTTTGAAGTTGCTTTTTTATTATTATTTTAAATTACTTCACTCTGTTGATGTATTAAAGATACAGGCTGTATATTTACCTTTTTGTATATGTATATACTTCATAATGTGGTTTAGCTCTAGTTTTGTGCAGTAAATACAGTGAATGTAACACTAAGTCCAATTAACTTCTTGGATATAATAGAATGGTGAAATGGAAAGTGGCTTTTACAACAGTAAATATTACTTTTTGCCTAATGACCCATTAGCGGGTCTTGTAAAATTAGTATGCACGAATAATTTTGTGAGAGACAAAAGAATAGTGCAATTTAAATATTCAGTACATTAGCTGTCAATGGAACTCATTACATGACAACTAACTTTATTAAGCTTTATGCATGCTATGAAATAAATAATTGAAATAAATGTGAAACACAATTCATTGTTATGGCACATTAATCATGACTGTATGCCTCTTTGTTTGAATTAATGTAATGAGATGAAAGTTGACAGAGCTTTTTACCTATACTTTTGTGAAGAGTATTCACATTAGGTATTCATATCTACAAATTCTAAGTTATTATATTATTAAGCTCTATAGCAAGCATTCACTGAGCTGAAATAATATGTTTTTCTGAAAGAAACTGTCTAACTGAAATTGCTTTCCCTTATATTACTGCAATGCTTAGAGGTAGTGTATATATATATATATATATATATATATATATATATATATATATATATATATATACATACACACATATATAGATAGAGGAATATAATAATATATATAGACACACACATATAGATAGATCAATAGATAGAATATATATATATATATATATATATATATATATATATATATATATATAAACACACACACACACACACACACACACACACAAAAACAATTCTGGTGAAGTGTGCTGTTCAGTCAGCCTAATGCAGCCGGAGATACCAGTTGAGAGTCTACAGTAAGCAGCCAATGTTAGTATTGCCACTCCAATGGAAGGGATGAAGTAGCCATGTCACCTAATAGCTTGTTAAGCACTGGGGTGAAGTGCACGGGGGAATAATGGGACCTGTTATGGAGTGTAACACATTCTGGGAGGGGCCATAAATGTGTGTAAATGCAGGCCCATATACCGAGACCAGCAGTACAGGAATTATGCTGTGATAACCAGCCATCAGTGAGAGAACTGAGTAGACAGTAATGAAAAAAAATTAACCCTATGACAGTGAGAGCTTGTGCCTCTCAGCATTCACCCCACAAGGCCACCACGAGAAAGCTAGCTTAGGGAAATGGAGGAATGCAAGATCTGGTGAAAGGGAAGACTCAGTTGTCAGCAGGGTGCCGGCATAAACTAGACTATATACAAAAATTAACAAGGAGGACTGCTGACCGTGTATGGCTATGGCAGGTAAAACCTTAGGTAGATGTTTCTGGAGACAAATGTGAATACTGCAACTTTGGCTTTGGGTGACTGTTTTAATATCATTTCTTCTAAGGACATTGATAAATGAATACTTGTGATCCATAATAGCAAAACTGAAGCAAAATGAAAAGTAGCACTTACTGGCATACAAAGCAAAATGATGCCACGTGTTGGATATAGAAAAAAGAGCATTATGGGTAAAAGGGAAAATAAACTTACAAAAACAGCACACTAATGTTGACTGACATCTTGTCAGACAAGGATAAAATGGCTTAAGAGTTTTGATGACATGCACATGTTTTAAACATGTTACTGCAACTTTTCTATTTCTATTTTAGAAATGAAATGCAACACTGACCTATCCAAATATGAAAAAAGTAGTACACTGTAGTGAGGCAGAATATGAACAAAAATCTTTTTGTACAGTCTGAGTCATACATGTGAAAAATACATTAGGGCGAGAAGCTAGTATCACAGCAGAAGTAATTTTAAGGACAAAAGAAGTAAGTGCTTTGATGAAAAAAGGGATATGATGAGGGGTTAGCAAGGCACTGGGATAAAGAAAAAGAGAAACAAATAAATCATGACAGAGATATGCCTCAAGAGGTCTAGAAGAGACAGAAAAACAAGTGCGTCATTCAGTAAATACATATTTTCTACTGAATTTTGTTTTTGAATTATGAAATATTCCTTTTGTTCCTCACCCAAAACTTCTTTATATATTGATATAAAATGTATATAGAAATGTGTCATATTGATATATCTGGATGCTGAACAAATTTTGACTTGCAATCTTTTGTACTCTGAGGTCTCATCTTCACAAGAAGAGGTACAAGGCAGAGGATGTTATATGAGCCCAAGGATACAGGCAGATCAACTTATTTTTTTACAAAGCAGAATTTTTGTAGCACGAAACTGAATTCCTGTTATGTTAATACCTTTAAGAATTCAACAAAAGCTCCCAACCAAAGTTATACTAACTTGAACATCCTAATTATAAAGCTCTAGAAAATTAGAAGTTGGTAAATGTGGACGGTGTTTTAACTAATAATCATATAAGATTTATCATGTAATCATAGCCGGCTTTAGGCACCAGCAAACCCTGAATTCGCTGGGGGCCCCCTGTTCCTGCGGGGGCCCACAACCACAGCAAGTTATCTTATCTTGATATTTTGTAACATGTCTGCCAAACCAACAAAAGCTAATACAGCAATCTTGTATACTTAATAAACCAGCTGGGTAATAAGTCTTATTTATATCTCATTTAAACTTCAAAGATATTTCTGGTTATATTAACGGTGTTTTATCAAGTAACAGGCTTCAGAATTCCATTAAATATTTTACCACTGACATAGTGCCCCTAGCTTAGTTAAACCCTACTGGTTGACATTCTTTCCATAAAACTAACAACATGTAACTCTCAACATCTTTTCTGAAGAACTCAGCCAGTGCCATAAATAATAACAAAATAAAGGCTCAAAATAATATTATTCTAATTCACCTAAAAAGTTAATAGAACACCGCCTTTTGCATCAACATGTATATTTTGGACAATAAAAAGTATAAAACTCTGTATGGATTTATTGATTATCTGTCATCCTATATAATTTATAGAAAATCAAAACTTTTACAATGGACAAAGCAAAATCTGTGAAATCAGGGACAGAGGTAGGTATGCATTACTCCTCAATGAAGTAAATACAAGTGACTTACTCCTGCTGCTGTTTGATGACTGCTAAACAGCAGTCACTTAACTGGTGTTGCAGTACCGGTGTTGCAAAATGTATTGCTATTTGCTGAAATAAGTACAAAACTGGCATTGCTATGGCTTATGTTTGTTTGTGTCTTAAAAATATCACTGATTTTTATCTGTCCCCACACCAAATAATGCCAGGACATATACATTATTTCTCTGGGTATCAGTAAAAAATGCAGATAACAAGTAATTATATTTCATTTTCAAAGGTATGACATAAAATATATCACAGAACATTCAGACACTTAGATCTTCTAGAAGTCTAGTGGCCCCCACACCCTAGAATCTATAAATGAATTTAGGGGGCTCTCTTAATCATCCTTGACTGTGTGGGGGCCTCATAAAAAGCTATTGCTGGCTGTAAACAAATGTATTAATGGTCTGATTATACTCTTTAACCTGAACAGGGCTATGATATCACCCTGTTAGGATAAAGCTGATAATGACCTCTGCTCTTAACCGCACCCATTCGAAAACCATCCCTGTTCAGATGTGTGTGTTTACTGAGAGCTGCTGTAGGTTATATGGGGGCCTGGAGATAGCATGATTATTACTTCTTTAAGTTTCATCGTAGTCAAACCTTAGAGGTGTGCACAGGAGGTCATTATAGTTTGTGTTTGGGCTGAAGACATTGTGGTCATTTTTTCTTTTACTTTTCTCACAGACCTCAGAGATGTACAAAGGTTATTATAGCTTGTGCAGGGACAGTATACTGTCTAGGAACAACAAAGTAAAATACATTACTGAAATCATTATGTTTTTTTTTTCACTTTCCCCATAATCGCCATAATCATAATTTCTATTCAGGCTTTAATTAATGAAAAGGTTGTGTAAAACGAAAATAAAAAACTTTAAAATGCAGTTCAGAGCATATAGAAAGTTACATCTTATTGAAAAAGCTGAAGAGTAAATCAAAATGTGAGAAAAGGAAGATAAAAGTAATTTGCATGGTGGGGGAGCCCAAGATGGGAGGAAGCACAGGGGAGGACTAGAGGGTGTGTGTGTGTGTGTGTGTGTGTGTGTGTGTGTGTGTGTGTGTGTGTGTGTGTGTGTGTGTGTGTGTGTGATGGTGGTGACATGGGCTCCATTTCACCTAAGTCCAGACCTGTACATAGACTGAATGTATCACTTTTGCAGTTATGTGCCAGTAACTGTAAATTTCCCTTTGTGAGATGGGCCAGCATAATGTGGTACACAGGCCAGTTGTAATGTAATAGTATTGTAGCTACAGGTCAGTCTGTGCATACTACACCTAGTTTGCCACATGAATTAAAAGATTGCTTAGAAATGGTGGCAGTGACAGGTAGATACTTAGACAAGAAGTGCCTAGGGGCCCCCAACTTGACATTTGCTGGGGGCCCCCAAAATGCTAACACCAGCCCTGCATGTAATATGACAGATGATCTGCTTTGGCGACCCCTAACCAGGAAAAGCCGAAAGAAGAAGAAGAAGAAGAAAGACTGCAATCAGAAAGAGATGCACCAATCTGGTGCACCAGAAGTTTAAAGGATGCTTTTTTGTTTTTTATAAAAGTAATATGTTGCAAGGATATTTTTATAGTTTCATCTTTTTTAGATGAAAGATGTATAAACACCAAATACCCGACTCCTATTTTTTGCTTTCTGCCTAAGGGAGTCTTAGGTTTTGCTGTTAGTCTAGGAAGGCCTCTACCACTTATATTTCTGATATTATCAATACTTAATTGTCTTAGACTGTAATTCAACTGAAATAATTTATTAAACCTAGTGCAAATTAAGAGATGTCACTTCCATATAAGGGACATAATTATAATACATGTAGCTGAACCATATACTATCCATTTGGAATAGTAAAAATTGTGGTTGAATCATTTCTCACAAAATGAGAATTGGGTAAAGTGATATGAGACCCACTGGGTTTCCCACTGAGAGCAGTAGCATTTATTTTGGAGAGTATTCTTCTCCTTTTGTGGTTGATTATTTTCTCTAAGCAAGAAAGGTGGCTGCAAGACATCTGTTGGTATCGTTCTACGACAAACATGCTATAATCTGGTAGGTAAAGCAAACTTATGCATCACTTACTGGATGGCAGACTCATGAAGTCCTTTACTGTAGATTTATTAAAGATACACTAATGGGGTGCAACAGTTGGATACATGAGTCAGTTCTTATACTGGATTATTAAAGTAGCTACTGGACAAAAATCTGAAAAAAATATTACCTAGTCAGCACTGAATATCTGGATATAAGTTTAAAAGGCGAAATGAGAAGTCCAGCTGTTAGAGAAATATATTTCATACCAGCTCTTAACTAGTAGTTCATGAGTCCAGGTAGCAAAAATTATATCAACTCTGTCAACAATATTCCATCAGGGCAGCTGTACAGTGTTAAACTGTACTGAATGTATGAAGTTTAAAAAAACAGTGACTTTCTGCTACATTACTTCAGAAAAGGAAGGCACTGTTTCAGTAAGATGAAATTAATGGTCTAGCAATGTACACAGAGAACTGTAAGCATTATTGCAACTTTCTCTGATTTAAGAAACACCCTTACATGGTGCTGTATTGTCATCCAATACGAATACTTGCAACACCACAAAGGGCTGGCCCCTTGACTGTACATTAATGAGGCATTCTAAGGAGAGAGTTGTATGCTAATTGGCCATATTCCCTCTCTCCCCGGGACCATCTACAGGAAGGCATCTACATGACAGAGCAATTTAAGGAAGTGCTCAGCTGTGTAGATCAGCACAGGCATTCCCACCATGTTGCAGGTGCAAACACAGCCAAAAGACAATGCTCAATCACTGAACAGGGACATGGGGATCACTCGACAACAGGTCTTACTTTAAAAGTGTCATAATAACACCAATAGCAAAACAGGGGTCCAGGGTGAGAGAATGCAATAACAAAACATGGACCCAGGGTGAGGGGATGCAATAGACATCAGGGATTCATATTTAAATTGCTATAACAGCACCAATGTTACTACAGGGATTAGGGTTAGGAAGATGCACTAGATACCAGTGACTGATCACTCTTTAAGCTGCCATAATGGTACCAGCACTACTACAGGGATAAGGGGGTGGGTAGGGCGATGCACTCGACACCATGGTATAGTCCATAAAGTATTATCTTATAATTCGCCTAGCTTAGGTGATTATACTTGTATGAAAACTGATAAGAGCTCAACTGCTGAATGTAAGGATTGCTCTGTTTGTAAACATTTTGGTAAAAATGCTGCTTTTATTATAAATGGGTTTGAGGTTAAACCACCTAAGAATAAAAATTGTTATCAAAGTGCTGTAGTGTATGCTGTTAGAAATTCTGGCAATATCTATTACATATATCAGACCATGAGACTTATACATAAACGTATTCAGGAACATATTACAGATCTTAAATATACATCTAGTGTTAATCCTGTTGCAGTTCATTTTTTTAGAGCAACATAATGGTAATACCGAATTAACTTTTTTATTATGTATTATCATAAGAATCAAAATAGGGGACGCCACCTCAAGCAGGAGACCTCTAATGATTTGGGAAGTCTAGGGATCAGTCTTGGGGCCTCTGTTGTTTGGGATATACTTTTCTGAGATCAGAACCAGTGGCCTATGGCTGACCAAGTTTGCTGATGACTGCAAGTTGGGTGCTGTCATCAATTCCCCTAGTGATGTGGACAACATCCAAGTGGGTCTCACCCAAACAAATGACTGGTACTAGAAACATGACCTCAAACAGAAAGCCAAAAATGCATCATCATCCCCTTTGGGGAGAGAGACATCCACACAAATTATCACATTAATAATAAAGTCCTAAGCACACAATTAGTTGTGAGGGACTTGGGCACCCAGATTAATAACAAACTGACTTTTGATCACCATATTGCTCCCATTGTATGGAAAGATTTCTACATGGCCCTCCTCATAAGTAAGGGTATCTCATCCAGGAACAAAGTGGCCCTAACATCCCTGTATTCTTCCCTTATAAGGCCCATTATTGAGTACAATGCCCCTTTTGGTATGTACCTTACAAAGCATATGCAGCAGCTGGAGAGACCACAGAGGTTCCTCACCAGAAGAATCCATGACCTAAAACATCTGCCCTACACAGATAGGCTAAAGGATCTCTCCCTCTACTCAGTCTCCTACAAACTCTTCAGAGGTGACCTCTGTCTGGCATACAAAGCCATCTCAGATCCCGCCTTAATGGGACTACTGCATATCCACAAGTCAAGCTCCAGTCAAGTAACCCGCACTCGCAACCTCAACCTGGTCTGTGACATCAACAGGACTTGTTGCTGGGACAGATTTGTGTCCCAGAGACTCCCCCTTTTGTGGAGTAGACTCCCTCTCCACATCAAGCAGAGTACCTCATTAACCCTTTTTAAGCATAACCTGGATAACTGAATGGAGAAAAGAAAATACACCCCTGGGATTCTACCTGTGTCCCTGCTGGACAGTGGCATTGGGTGCTGACTTGTTGGAACATGGGCTAAATTCTTGGCTAGGCTTCTAAGGACCTTAAGGCCAGTAGCCTAGTAACTTCCTGTGATCCCATGATCCTATGATCAAGATTTATTTCTTAACATATCTGAGATTCGTCTGAAAATAAGAGGCAAGGTACATTTTCTCAAATAATACTCTTACTCCTGAATGTCTTAATAATTAATTATTAATGAAGTATTTAGCTTAAGAGCTCTCTGGAATTGTATAATTAAGGATGTAATTGATGTCTATTGATTAATTTGCAGTGCTTCCCATTGATTTTGTGTTTCCTTTAACTCTTTTACAAACAGAAGAATGCGTATGTATTTTAGAACCTTGAAAGGCAGTGTGCTGTAGTACAATCTCTTTGTATTTAAATAAAAATTGATAGAGGCTGTCAATGTGTGTAATATTATGAATATTCCCTAAAGTGCACTAAGGCACAGACTATCATAACATGAATTGGGAGAAGCCACCAGACACACTCTAAAGTGCTGTAATGGCACCAACCACAGTACAGGGATCGGGGATGGGGAGACACTGGGCAAGAGGGAATAACTTTTAAAGTAACACAATGGCACTAAACATAGTACAAAGACTGGAGGGTAGGGAGCACAACTGGACACTAGGGAATACATTTTAATGTGTCATTGATGCCATCATGCTGCAAATGGTAGCATGGGGGTTGGTGGGGCCCTAGACATCAGGGATAAAACAAAGTGCTGTAATGGCACAGACATCATAAGACTGATGAGGAGTGGGAATAACTACTAGACCACCATGGATGACTCTTTAAGTGCTGGTTGGCATCGATATAGTAATGGGGATCAGGGGTGGGTGATACACTAGACCACCAGACCCTAACACATCCGTGTTGTAATGGTTATAAAGTATTAAAGGGTAGGGGAACCATGGGAGAGTAGATAGTGCAGAAACAAGTAAAGGGACTGTGGTGTGTGTGTGTGTGTGTGTGTGGGTGTGAGTGTGTGTGTGTGTGTGTGTGTGTGTGTGTGTGTGTGTGTGTGTGTGTGTGTGTGTGTGTGTGTGTGTGTGTGTGAGAGTGTGTGTGTGTGTGTGTGTGTGTGTGTGTGTGTGTGTGTGTGTGTGTGTGTGTGTGTGTGTGTGTGTGTGTGTGTGTGTGTGTGTGTGTGTGTGTGTGTGTGTGTGTGTGTGTGTGTGTGTGTGTCTGTGCGTGTGTGTGTGTGTGTGTGTGTGTGTGTGTGTGTGTGTGTGTGTGTGTGTGTGTGTGTGTGTGTCTGTGCATGTGTGCGCGTGCGTGTGTGTGACTGGAAGATGCAACTGCTTACATGAGCATCAGATTATTACCACAAATTGCATGTGGAAGTAGCAACTGCAATTCAAGAAACATATAAATTAGCCAATAATGAGGTCTTCATTATAACTATCATATTTCTGAATTGCAAATGGGCATGTCACAGTGGAAGGAACTTTCTAGCATGAGCTTTAATAAATCCTTGAGTAACTGTTAGCCATATTTATTGAGAAGAAATTATCGAATAAATAACAATAAAAGAAAGACAAGTAAAACAAAAAGGATTTGTTGGGATTGCCACTAACTTTTAAGACAATATTTGTCTCTAGATATTCTACTGTCTAAGGTGATGTATAATTCAAAGTAATTGTCATACTTTTTGAAAGCAGACTACCTTTGGTTGCTTGAACTGAGTCCATGATACAGAGTAACCTATGGAAACATGTAGGAGATAAGTTTCAAAGAAAGATGACCCAAAATAAAAAACAAAATGAGGCTAAAGGCCATCTCTGGCTGCTGCTTTGTTTGTATGTACTATGACAACATTTTGTAACAGCCAGTAATAGCTTTCAAATGGATACATGGTCAAACATCAAGTCCACATTATTGGAAACCATTTCCACTGGAAAAACAGTCAAGATTCCACATCATTAATTATAATAAAAAGCAGGAATAACAAGCAAGCCCTTCTGTACCCCCCACAGTCCTGTATCTCTAAATATACAAAAGCACATGCTATTGAAATTCCTGTTCTGCGATCTCACTCTGTTAGTCATTTTTGACAAAACTCATGACTCAGAAAAAATAATTTCAAAATTCCCATTTTATCACATCAGGACTCAAAAAAGATCATAGAACTATTAACAAATTAATCAGTTTGGTCTCTACACTTGTGCACCATAAAATGTGCAGTTTATTCGGCATTACTAAGTCATGAATGCAGCACAGTAGTAAAGGTAAGTCTATTTTATTGGATACTGGCAGCTAAATTTTGCAAATGTGGGTTAGGATTAAGTTTTACCATGACAAAGCATTTTGTTATTATCAAATAAAGATATTCTTTGTAAGGGAAGACTAGAACCCTTAAAGTCCCCCAACTTCCATTCAGTACCCTCACAATAAAGCGTTATTTTGTGGTAACCCCCTTACAAAATTCAAAAGCATGCAGCATAACAAGAAAATAACTGGACTCTATGTAGTTTAAGTACAAATAAATGCATGCCCATCAAAATAAAGTGTGACCTAGTACTCCAGCTAGCCAGAATAATGAAATAGATTTTCAGACAGGTTAGTAATGCCATATATTTAAAGTTAAGTAAGCCAAATTATATGTCTTTTTTGTACCCCGGGCATATACTTGTACTCACTTTCTATGGATTCTTTCATTCCTTTAAACTGTCCACTGAAGTAGAAAGTAAGAGCGACAGTGTTGACTATACAGTCATAATCTATGGCTGAGTGGGGTACCTTTTTACATAAACTCTCTTAGTGAAGCCTGTGAGTTCCCTGCCAAGGCAAGCCCTGCAGTCTTAGAATGTGCAGCATGCACTTTGCGATGCTGAACCCCCAGCTACAATGCTACATATGGTTTGGCAGACTGAGGAACTCAGCTATTGACTAATTAGCTGCTGCTACCATCTGGCCTCCACTAGGTGGCGCACATACAGCAGATCTTATTTCCCACATTGATGGCTGAGCCAACCTCTGCCATTTAGTACCAGTCCTGCAGACAGCTTCTGTGGCACCTTCAGGTTCAGTGGTCATTGATATCATAGTAAAGGCTCCATCACTCTCTCTTCTCCCTCTTTCTTTCTCGCTCTCTCTCTCCCAAAAGCCAGTAAGTTATTCTGAATGTGAATAAACTGGGATCACCAACAAACCACTTAATAGGATACCAGTTAGTCAAAAAAGTCTTTGTTTCAGTCTTCAGGTGTTCTGTAACAGTGAAAAACTGTATAACCATGACTCATGGAATGATCTGGAAGGTTTAGAAGCAAAGTACTTTACAACATCAGCTGCCTCTGTAGTATGCAAAACACCCTTACAGTTTAATGGCTGCAAAACAAGCCTCCTACACACACACACACACACACACACACACACACACACACACACACACACACACACACATTGTGGCCAATTAACTCTAGATTTGATAAACCAGAGAAACAATGCTGAAGACATAATGAACATTAAGAATGGTGCCAGAAGTATGCCAAGCAAAAATGAGAAACAAGCATACAGTTGAAAGAAATGTTAGTAAAGATGGACAATGCCTTCACCAGGAGTCTTTAGACTAAAAATAAAATGTGGATATTCAGCTAGATAAAAATATTTCTGTAGGACAAGTAAATGCTCTGTCTCACGTAATGAGTTTCTCAACAGTGTTTTGTAGGCCACACAATCTAAACAATAAAAAAGTCAACAAAATGCAACTATGATATTGCCTATTTCCTTTAAGCACCCATATAATGACTCAGACTTCAAAGTGAAATACCATGTGCAAGTCAAGCTTTTCTGGCAGTGGCCTACATGTAATAACTCATTCTCCAACGGGAAACATTTCAAGCAGGTTTACAAATTATTTTATTAAAATAAACCAACATTACAATTTCAAATGTACAAAAAGCATTGTAGAGTATATGATACAGAATGAGAAGCACTGTAATTAGATATCTGAATGTTTGGGAATTTTTTTAAACAAGAAACATTTTATTGAATTATCCCTTAAGACATAGACAATCATACATTTATACAAATGAAAACTAATACTGGCATATTTTCAATTGCAAACATTATACATCACTTATAATCTATTGATTGTCAATTAAACACTATATAGCCTCCCTTAAATCTCATTCCTCCTCCAAAACTGTATTCTACATGTATTGTTCCCACAATTCCCATTTTTCCTGTGTAATTTTCCCTACTCTTTTCTAAAGATCCCACTTCTACTTCTTTTATCCTTGTTGCTATATTCAGTATTTCTAGTACAGTTGGTTGAGACTTTATTCCCACGTTCTAGTGATTGCTTTAAAAAAAGGCATTTCTTTTGTTACACCAATTTGCTCACCCAGTATTTCTTACAGAGTAGTCTGCAGGGACTTTTTAAAGTCTACCAACTCATTACACTACCAAAAACATGTTCCCAGTTATCTCTTTCTTCACCATCACACCTCCAACATTTGTGATCTACCTGAAGAAAAATTATTTGAAGACTTCTTGGAGTATAAAAATATCTGTGCTAACACTTCCAAGCAAAAATCCTAAATCATCTAGAGTTTGTTCTATATTTGTGAGTCATACATATATCCTCCCATTGTTTCTTTGTGAATTGCTTATCCAGTTTCTCTTCTCAATCCTTTCTAACCTCTTCTGATTTATTTCTATAGTTATTGTGCATTATTTTATATGCCCTCCTAATTATCCCTTTTTAACAGCAGTTTCTGTTCTGTATTCTTAAAAATCTCTACCAATGCTAGTCTTTTACTTAGCATTCCCCTATTTTTTTCTCTTTACCTATACTCTGACATCAATCCTTGATAGGGAAAGCAATCTCTAGCCTGCAGTCTAAATGAATTTTTGGCCTCTTCCCATCCTGTTACCTTTCCCTGTATAATTATTTGCTGTCAGTACATTGGTTCATTTGCCACTTTTCTCCAGTAAATTCCAGCCCCTTCATGCCTATTATCTGTTGAGCTGCTTCCACGAGCTTATAAGGAAACCATGCCTCTGTCTAAGATGAAATACACAGTGGTGCATAACTTGATACACTTAGTTTTTTTCTGTTTCCTACTGGAACTAATGCTTCCCTATTTTTCCAACTATAGCAGAAGCTATCCCACATAAATAAGTAAAACTGATTAGCTATAGAACACTAATGCATACCAAAAATGGCATACTCAGCCATGTATCAAAGCAGCACAGTTAGAAATGTAAGATGTACTTAGCAAATATTAACCGCAAGATATATGATATGCAGTAATCACAGTCTTTAGCTGTATTTTAATAAACTCTGCTCAAATACAAAAAGCAACCAACGTAATTTGTGAACGTATGATTTTAGGGAATGCTGCTTGTCCAGTTGATAATGGAGCAGCAGCTTTATCGCTAGAAGCTACTTTCAGCTAACAATTGCTGTTGCACTCAATCCATTGTTGTGAACCAGTGAAGATGGCATATATAATTTAAAGAAGTGTGGGGTCTCCTCCAACATGTGAGGTGCAGGGGGCTTGCCCAGCAAAGATGTCTTTTTTCTGCTGTTATAATCATGAACCTTATAATTTAACAAAGGTGGATGTTTAGATAAAAATGCCTGTGTCATACCTTAGAAAAGTATTGTACTAGGGGTGGTTTCTTCATAAAAACATGCAGAAATAAATGCAAAGATCTATATATGTGCACAGGTATGCATTATGTTACTGTCACCCTGGGATTTAGATTTTAATGTTTCCAAAAGTGTATCCAAATCAGTTCTGTGGCAAAATTCTAGAACTCTGCATTTTTCCCAACGATGGTATATCCTAGTGTACATTTAGTACCCTGCTCAGGCATGAAGCTATGCCTACATAATCCACAACAGCAGAGTATTACTGAACAATATTTATGGGTTTTTACCCATAATCAGTCAGAGGTATCAAAGAAGTCCTCTTTGACTTTAACAACTACACAAAAGTATGAAAAAAGTTATCCCCTCCAACACACACGAATACAATATCATAATTTTCCTTTCCTTATTCTCAGCCCTATTAAATTACTGTTTTGAAACATGGTTGTTAGTCACCTACACACATCTGTAGGGTTGACTTAGCTAGCTCCTTACTAGTACGGCAATTTTTGAGGTGGGGGATCCCTGTCTTCAAAGACAAAATCATCTTTAGGTGCTACAATCTTAGGTAAGGCAGAATAGTGACAGACTGTGCTGTAGAGCTTAAAAGTCACCAGCCATGTCAGTATAGGCTACTGAGACTAAATCCATACCTTCCCACACACCAGCAAGCCAAGCAGAATATGTTATATAGGTGTCCACATAAACTTTTTATATGCCTCCAAGACTCCCTGTTACATTGTAGACTGAAGGATTAGTACTGTGTCTGTCATTTGTAGCATGCATGCCCACAACAGCTTTGTATATACCTCAGAGATCCCTTATTATTTAATAAATTGTCTCATCATCACTGTATATGTCATATGCAGCATGGGTACTCACAGAAGGCTTGCTTATTCCACCATGACTCACTGTTATGTCATTAACTGCAACGTTATTACTACATATGTCATATGTAGCATGGGTACCCATACAAGCTGCACATATGCCTTCAAGACTCCCTCTTACATCATAAACTATAGCATTACCACTCTATGTTATTTGCAGCGTGGGTGACTTCACCATTTTTTTTTCAAATACCGCCAAGACTCCCTGTTACATCACTGACTATAGCATTTTCATTGTGTATTTCATATGTATTATGGGGGTCCACACAAACTGTGTATGTGCCTCCAAGACTCCCTGTCAAATCATAAAATGTGATTTGGCATAGTGGTATGTTGCTCTGATTGTAGAGTACAGGGTCCTGGGTTTGAGACTTGCCAGTGAAATGCACGGTGGTAACACATTTACCTATAACAAAACATGCTGGAGAGATAGGTTCCTGACCAAGAGACTCCCCATACCCTGGAATAGACTGCCCATACATGTCAAGCAGAGTGCCTCCTTGGCCCTCTTCAGAAGGAACCTTGACAATTGGATGTGAGATAGGAAATTCACCCCAGGGATCATGTCAGTCACCCTGCCAGACAGGGGTCCAGGGAAGTAAATATTGTGGGAAGAAATATCCAGGGAATTGTTATGGCTAGGCTTGTATGGGCCCTAGGGTCGATAGCCTAGTACCAGCCTATGAACCTATGAACATGGACACCATGTATGTCGTGTAGCTTGGGTTCTCACACAAGCTTTGCATATGCCTTCAAGGCTTCTTCTTACATCATAAACTGTAGCATTATTACTGTATGTCATTTATAGCATGGGCGACCCCAAAAGTTTTTCCATATACCTCCAAGGTCTCCCTGTTATGTCATAAGCTCTATTAACACTGTACATGTCATATGCATCATGGGTGCCCACCATACCTCTCAACCTCTTAGCGAACGATGGGAGGACAAAGGCCCAAAAATAGGAACATATTTTAAGTATTGCTTTTATAAACTTAGAAAGTTGCTAGAGTAACAGGACTTGCTTTCACATATATTTTCTGAAGGATTTGAAGTCTGAAACTCAAATGTATGTCATTATTTATTGACTTCTGTCATCTGACCATTGCCAGAAAACCACAAATTTTATGAGAAATAGACCAAAAATATAAGCCAAAAATCTGGACATTTTATGAAAATCTGGACAGCTGAAAAGTATGGTGCCCACACAACCTTTGTATAGTCCTCCAAGTTTCCTTGTTACTTCATAAACTGCAGCACTTTCAGTGTGTATGTCATATGTGAAATGAACCCCAGACAATTAACAATCCTCCTATACATCATTCAGGTTAGGATAGGGGTTCACCCAGGATGCTTAGTGCTCTACATAATGACCAGACTCCTTTGATCCTGAAGGATGGTCATTATTTCTGAAGACAAGAAGGATAATGTTAACTCCTTATGTATATTTTTGTTGCAGATGTCACTGCACTAGCAATGCAGACAAATGACAGTTAATAACTGCACTGTCAGAGCTAAACAGAAAACCTCACCATGAATGTCAAAATCTCCTGTAATACAAGAAATCTAAAGGTTTATCTCTGACTAAAATAAAGAAGAAAATGAAAATTTTCAACATTTTACAAGATGTATAGAATTAAGTTTGAGGATTAATTGAAGTCTGGCCGTTTGCTTACAGAACGCTTTCTAATCACCAACAGGTGACCAACAACTGCAAGGGGGGGGGGGCATGAATGCTCAAAGCATGATATTAAGCGCGCTTTCTTTGTGTAAATGACCAAATAAACCGTCCATGGGATGTGCATAAAATGTTTTCATATAATTTATCTTTATAAAGTACATTTTCCCAGAAACAAGTATGTGTAATTTTGGAAAATTCATATAACCTCTCAAAAGTACACTCTTCCAGTCGCAGTGTGTGTAATTCTGTACACTATTTGCTTTGTTTATGTTTACCTGTCAGTCACACACTTGTTATTAACGTCGTCTTTAAATTTCCTATTTGCGTGACTTATGCGCCACTATTTCAGACAAAAGGAGTATAAACTTGAAAACAGACGTAATTTTCACACATGCTGATAAATAACAGCTCAGTATTCTAATGCAGGCGATCGCATTAGACACTATTGCATGTCATCTTTGAAAGATGGTTAATAAAAGATAAGACTGCAATTATTGTTCCATCAGTTTGTGCTATAATAAACTACAAAACAGAGTTATACACGGGACTCGGGGGTAATGTTAACTATGACTTCCTAGTTACTGTGCTCCAATGAAAGATACCCGCAGACATTACTTATTAATTATTATTATTATTGTTATTATTATTTGTTTTATCCCTGATTTCTGGGCATAATAGAGCTTAACAAAGCTGTGTCTTCATAGCACCAGCAAGTCGCCAGTATGGGTGGCATAACCACACTCGTCCTAGAAGCCTCTAAGATGGAGTAAGTGAGGGCAGATGGTCTGCAGAGGGAGTCTACCGAAACTGCATCACAGCAGCTGCTTGGCCCCTGGCACACAGCTGCTAGATGGCGCCCGTAGTAGACAAGGTAGACACAGGATTTCTTGCATCTTTGAAGTAAGAGCAAAGCAGGTCGTACAGCGACTTGTGGTGTCAAGCACAGGGTGCAATGTTTTCAGAAGTCGTGCACTGGGATTAAAACTAATTTTCTCAAGAAAAATGACAGCAGTGACCAAGACACACCTGTTTTATACTCTTATGTGTTCTTCTGTTCAATTACCTGAACAAGGAGTAAGTCACTGTTTTTGTCGTCAAGTAAGTACGCTTGCAAGTCTTTTGAGAAGATTGAGGAAATGGGCTCCGGAAATAAAACTATAACGCTTAAGTATATTCGTTTTGTAGATACGAGCGCAACATGCTGAATGTCTCTTCATGTAGTTTTATAGGGCATATGTTGTTTCAGCAGCAAAACCTCTTTAAAGAATACTCGGGTGACTAAGTTACGTTTGGATCGCGCCTGTTTGGATGTAGTAGTGTTCCGGCTTTCCATGTGTAACATACTTCTTTGGAGAGGCATAATTTAATTACTGCTCTTATAAATATAGAAACTTGCTAGAATAACACGATGTGCATTAGTGTGCATTTTCTGAAGGACATAAAGTCTGAAACGCAAATGTCTGTCATCACTTATTGATTTCAAACCTCAATGATTGGACAGGAAATCACGAATTTTATGAGGAACACAACAAAACAAAAATACCCCCAAAATCTAGACAGTTGATATGTATGGACTGTGTGTGCGTGTTGGGGGGGGGGGGGGTACGATGTTATCTCATCAGTCTAGATATGTTTGTGGTATTTGCTAATCTGCTGTCATCCACTCCAAACTTAAATTTTATAGTAATTTTAGTGAAAACTGGCATGGGTCATCTGCTTGGAAACATTTGTAACTTAATCCATGTCTTGGTCCTACAGGGCTGCAAGAGGATCAGAGGGTTGCAGACTTTCCCGTCATTGCACTGTAAGGATGTGAAGTACATTTTTGTAGCCGTGCTTATTAATTTCACTTAGTGATTTACTGGCTATTGTTTCCTTAGTGATGCTGTGGCTGTCGAACTATATTTAATGTATCCAAGTCCAAATGAACTGCCGTATTGCTATAAAGCTAATGTTATTACTGACAATCATTATTTTACCCTTTATTTTTGACAACTCATATCCAGTAATCCACTAATATATTTGGCTTGCTCACAGAATCCCGTCTTGTACAATTCTGACATTCAGAGCATATGTGAAGTTTTTAATATTTAATTGGTGGGGTCAATATATATATATTTTTTGCAAACCTGTTATAACATACAAGCCACTTTTCGTAATACAGCATTGTTACCTGGTGCAGTATTGACTTACCAGCAAAGGTGACCAACAAGCAAACAGAACGCACATGATGCCCATCAGCTGGATCATAGTCTCAACAGTGATGCGTTCCCATTGTCTGCTTGTTTGAGAAGCAGATGTTCGAGTCTTGCACCGAGTCACTAGACCCTTGATGGTAGCTAAGTTACACCCAAAAGTTACGATCAAGGAGCAAGTCCCCAGTCCTGCGAACGTGAGGGCAAATATGGTGTTCCCACTGATAGGTGCATCCCCTGTGCTGATGAAGCACCAGGTCCCGGGCCACTGCAAGGTGTATTTGCCAGCCCCTGCTATAGGCAGCATGGCAAATAATATGACACAGCCCCAGATGAAAAGTACAACTGCCTTAGTTAATCGAGCTGTCATATGGTTCGAGTACCAGTGAGGAGCACGAATAGCAAGGGTTCTTTCAACCGCCATGGCGTTAGCTAAAAACAAGGGACAGAGCCCAAATATTGTCATACATAAACCAAAGAAGGCACACAGATGTCCAGAAGGGTCGACAAGACGCCATTGTCTTTTAGACAGATATACAGAGATTACTATGGGACTGGTTAAAAGCTGCCCAGTCATATCAGTCAGTGCTAAGGAACCAATAAAAATCAGAAATGAGCGTTTTCTTTTGTTGTCCTTTCTGTGGTAGGACTTGTACACAAGGAGTAAAGCAAGAGCGTTTCCAACCATTCCAGTGACCATCATGGTCACCGGGAAAGCCACTGACACGCTACGGCATTTTTCATCTTCGGTGAGGTTACCGTTTTCTTGAGCCAGGCCGGGCAATCTGGGGAGCCACATTGAAGAAGAATTCATTGCTGACTCTTCACACCTTGAATGGGACATCATTGTGGAATGTAGACAAAACTGGGCTAAGGGCCAGCGTGTTTATCCATATCCTTGGTGAGCCAGTTTGCAGGCTAATGTATGACTTAAGCGCAGCCTTGTGCTTGGTAGAATACAACATTTATACACATGTATACACTCGTATATTAAGTGGGAGGCGTGTGCACAAAGCTGGTGAGGGATACTGTAGTAGGTGATCGATGCTAATTCAATCACTTCCTAGAACTGGCTCTGTTCCAGAGTTCCAGAGGTGTGCTGTCGAAGATAGCTAACCAGTCCAACTAGGATAATTGATTGCCACGAGCAGCATATATAATGCACTAGTGTCTGTCAAACTCGCCAAGTCGTCCTCTCTGCAGCATAAAAGAATGATACTATGCTCAGATCTCAACCTGCTTATATAAACTAATGCAACTGCAAGCTATTCTTTTGTGTCTTCTTACTATTCTTTAGACCTACCATTTGCATTTGCACAACCTGAATAAAAGAATATTTTTAAGAGTTCCAACTTATCTTTTCAAGCATGTTTCATCTACAGTTCAGAAATAAGTATGACCGCACGGGATGGAAACTACAACAATGCCCACTTGCGTAGACCAGTGTTGGTAAAAAAGATGTGTAATATAGTGCAAGTCTAATTAATTCCCTGAACACTTAAAAAGTTTATTCTGGAAATACATTTTTCGGGAGGTATTTTAAAGACTCACATAGCACAGCAACAAGTAATTATTTCCTAGATCCATAAAGTATATATGCTAAACCGCACGAAGAAGGAAGGTATGGTTTCACTTGGTGTGCGTGAGACAAGGTCGGATAACTTAAAAAGACAAAGCACAGGCATATCTCTCAATGTTTTTCTAATAAAAAGTATGACAGACTGTGTGGCCAGAAGGCAATATGTGTAGCACACAATTACAAATAGACGCGCTCCACTAGTGCAAAACACAAAACAATCAACTGTACTCACATGTAATATTTGTGGAGTACTTAAACAGCAGGGCAAATCATTAGGCATTGATGATTTAGTTTCTGAGGGCTATAAATGATTCACATCATAAGGTTGGATTTGTCGTTTAAGAGGAAAGGGCAACTTCGCTGTGGTACATTACCTCTTTGGGAGAACCGTTCCTCGTTTTGAGTCTTAAAAATGTCTTTTTTTTTTCGCAGTTCCACAAAGGAAAAGTATGTCACACATTCAGTGTTTTTAACTGGCATCCGTGATAAAATTTAACGGTGCCGAGTTGCCAGCCCAACCTTCAACGAAGGCACGCTTATTCACGCTCGCATCTATCTGCATGCCTGTAACATCACTCAGCAGCAGGGAGGGCATGCAAACTCCGCACAGAAGGCGCTCCTGCCGAGAATCGAACGGGAGAGCCTCTTGCGGTGAGGCGACAACGCTAACCACTGTACCACCGCAGTTTCACCCGTGATAAATAATACCGATACATAATTATTCGTTAAAAGAACTTATAACAAAAACACCCATTTTAACCATGATCCGAGCTTCCTGGTTGACGTTGTTACTAAGCGGGCAGTAAGTGTTCCACATTTTTGTCATTTGTTCCACGTTGTGACTGCCACTGTTCCACGTTTTGGGCAACATTTTGCAGGTTGGTAGATGGCTGATAGCTATGACTTTATGCGCCTGACAACACTGTAGGCTACTGGGGAGAGGAGGGAGGCAGTTGATGGGAAGTGCTAGGGGTAAAGAGCAGGTGAGGAAGACCAGAAGTGTAAGTTTTCACACACGAGTTTTTTTTTTTTTTTTTAACCTGGCATCACAGAAAATCTAGTTCTATGTTGTGAAGCCTGTGCCCTGGCCCAGCAATCAAGGAGCCTAAGTCCTCACCACTAACACAAAAGAGGGCATCTCATATAAGAGGAAATGATAACAAATACACACAGTAAAGTGCAATTTCCCTTAAGAGCACACAGAGATCAGAGTCAGTCCAGTGCTGGTCGCCCCCTTGCTCCCCAAGTCCCCAATAAGACTCCCCACTGGCACAGCTATAGGGTCCAGATGTCAGCCTAGATGGCAAGCTGACCCCCAGTACACTCTCTGTCCAACTAGTGCTTTGTGTCCCTGCCCAAGTAGCTGACACAATCACACACACACATATATACACACACACACACACACACACACACACACACACACTTTGAGATAAGTACTTATACAACTTCACAGACACTACTGGGAAAGGCTGACACAGATTCTCCATCTGTGCTCCTATACCCAGACTCTACGGTAATAATTCCTACCACCATCAGCTAATAATTATCAGCTACTCAAAGGCTCTTAAAAGGGTGCCCAATTATTACTGTGCATTATTATTATGCAATAGTAGTGTCACTTAAGCAATCAAGGCTTATTGGAAGGGCTTATTACAGGATCACTTATAAGCATGCAATGTATTCTAGAGCTCAATTTATCTTTACATAAATCAGCCACAATTAAAAGGTTTTAAAATATTTAATAATAAATAATTAAAACCACAAGACAATACTACTACACCACAGTGCTATTCAAGAGTTCAGCGATCACACAGAAACTTAAAATAATTCAGTAGTACAGTTCTGACATAACAGAAAAACACTTAGTCTAATCTTTATAGTCCTAGCTATTTCTAAAAGAAAACACACTTCTAAGATAACTTACTTAAGAGCATTGACAGTGCTGAGTTAGATGTCCAAGATTAAAATACTTAATAATCTCTGGTTCTCACTGATTAAATTGAAACTGCAGTTCTGCTAAACATTACATCATCTTTTACACCTTCCTGGTTCCCAGGCCACACAGAAACTGCATTTAGATTCTTTTACACTTAGAGCAATAAAGGACATACCACGTGTAAATTCTGGTCATTAACTTTAGCCTTAAAACAACAGGCAGGAAGCCTTCATCTAGCCGGACCAGAGCCGAATTGTAAAACATCAAAGATAGTGATGAAATAATTTTAATTTCAAAGGACCAACAAAAAATGCTTGGCTTAGCTTTCTTTACGGCAGATGGCAATATTGGTACAATCTTGAATTTCATCATCTTATAGTGTTTTTTTCATTTAAGAAACAAACAAGCCTGTATTTTACATTTATATTTACAAATGTCAGAATTATGTATCAAATTCTATTTGGCTAGGCTGGCAGCCTTCACCCATCTCTACCAAATCTTCACATACACCCCCCCCCCCAGAGACCTCAAGCTAATTTTTCAAGTGACCCTTGAGAAACGCTGCTTGAGAGGGTTAGGTCTATCTGAGTGTACCTCACCCCATGCCCTGTCTTGAGAGCCCATCTGCATTGGCATTGCTTATCCAACTGCGGTGCTGCACTGACATATCATATGCTTGCAACACCAGGCTCCATCTTAGCAACTTGGCATTTTGCTGACTGGCTCTGTTTACCCATATTAGGGGGTTGTGATCTGTCATTACAGTGAATTTTCTTCCATACAGATAAGGCTGAAGCTTCTGCAGTGCCCACACCATGGCTAGACATTCCTTTTCTACAGCTGCATAGCATTCCTCCCTGGGTTGGAGCCTACGACTGAGATAAACCATTGGATACCCTTCCCCCTCTGAAGAAATCTGGCTAAGTACAGCCCTCATCCCATAGTTTGAAGCATCCACCTGTACAACAAATTATTTGCTGTAACCTCCAATGGCTAACACAGGGGGTCCTTCTAAAGCTTCTTTAAGCTTCTGGAATGCCTGCTCACATGCCGGGGTCCACACTACCTTATCTGGCCTGTTCTTCCTTATCAGGTCTGTGAGGGGAGCAGCTATGGTACTATAACTAGGGAAGAACTTTCTGTAGTACCCTGCTGTACCTAAGAATGCCTTCACCTGCTTTTTAGTAACAGGTGCAGGCCATGCCTGAATGGCTTCCAATTTGGCAGTTTCTGGCATTATCTTACCACTCCCCACTCTATGTCCTAAGTAGGAGACCTCTGCCATACCCACCTGACATTTGCTAGGCATCCACCTGACATTTGCTTGGCTTAATGGTCAACCCTGCCCTCTGTAGTCTGCCCAGCAGCTCCCTGACATGCTGAAGGTGCTCTGGTCAGGAATGGCTGTAGATGGCAATATCATCTAGGTAAGCAAGGGCAAACCCTCCTGCTCCTGCTAGGATATTATCCCCCAGCCTCTGGAAAGTTGCTGGGGCATTCTTCATCCCAAAGGGCATCTTTGTGAACTCATACAAGCCAAAAAGAGTCACAAAGGTTGACTTCTCTCTAGCACTGGGAGTTGAGGGCACCTGCCAATAACCCTTGGTAAGATCAATGGTTGTAAGTTACTTAGCCCCACCCAGCTGCTCTAGGGCCTCATCTGTCCTAGGCATGGGGTAAGCATCCGACTCTGTGTGATTATTTAATTTCCTGTAGTCCACACAGAACCTGGTGCTGCCACCCTTTTATGGCACCAGCACCAATGAGGAGGCCCAGGCACTGCTGGACTCTTGAATCACCCCTAGTTCCAACATTTCCTGTACCTTTTCCCCTCAGAGTCTGTCTAACTCTCTCAGGCACCCTATAAGGGGCCTGCTTAATAGGCCTTTAGGGTCCTGTATCCACCTGGTGCTGCACCAGGTGGGTGAACCCAGTTTCTCAGTGAACATGTCCCCTAATTCATGCAACACTGCTCGGATTTCTCAAACCTGGGTAGGATATAGCTGCTGGGACATTGCTACCCCTTCCACTGTGGTGACAGCCTGAGCCTCACTGAGGAGATCAGTTACAAGACCTCCCTCAGACTCCTCCTGCAACCCACTGCAAATGCTCAGCACAAGGGCCTTCCTACCATGGTAAGGGTTCATCATGTTAATATGGTACAATATGTGCCCCTGCCATCTGCCTAGCAGTTCCACCATGTAGCTAACATCACTTACCTTTCTTATTACCTTGTAGGGACCCCCCAAGCTGCTTGCAGCTTGTTGTGTCTGACAGAAATGAGAACCACTACCTGCTGCCCCATAACATACGCTCTAGCTCGAACATTCCTGTCATACCACACCTTCTTTTGTTGTTGGGCTTCTGCCAGGTTCTCCTGGGCCAAACCCATGAGTTCCCTAAGCCTTGTCCTGAGGTTTAGGACATATGCCACAACAGACTCCTTGTGAGACTCACACTCACCTTCCCACTCATCTCAAATTAAATCTAGAGGTCCCCTCACCCTATGCCCATACAGCAACTCAAAGGGTGAAAAACCTGTGGATTCCTGGGGAACCTCTCTGTAAGCAAACAACGGATGGGGCAAATATTTGTCCCACTCCCTCTTAAACTGATCTGCAAATGCCCATAGCATGGACTTGATTGCAGAGTTTAACCTCTCAACAAGACCATTAGTCAGGGGATGGTAGGGGGTAGGCTTCATGTGCTTCACTCCACAGGACTTCTACAGACAAGCCAGCAGGTTTGACATGAAACTGGCACCTCAGTCAGTCAGTATTTCTTTTGGGAAACCTACCGTGCTGAAAATCTCTAACAAAGCATTTGCCACCTTCTCTGCCTCAATGGAGGACAAAGCCACTGCCTCAGGGTATCGTGTAGCATAATCCACTACCAATAGGATATACCTTTTTCCTGCGGAACTTGGGGTATACAGAGGACTCACAATATCCATAGCTACCCCCTGAAATGGCTCCTCAATCACAGGCAAAGTCATCAAAGGAGCTCTCACCTTATCTCCTGCCTTGCCTACCTTTTGCACTGCTCACTGGTCCTGCAGTACCCTGTTATATCTCTGGAAATTCCAGGCCAGTAGAAGTTCTGCATAATATGCCTCTTTTTACATTTTATGCCCATATGACCTGCAAAGGGAATATCATGGGCTATGGCTAGAAGCGCCAGATGGTAGGCTCTAAGCACTACCTATTGCTGTACTCTCTCTCACCTTCTAGCCCTCCTAAGGGGTCCACTTTCTATATAGTAACCCTTTATCCCAGTATACAGATTCCTCCTTTCCTTGAGAATCAGGTGCCTCCCTAGCTACCTGCCTCAGGCCTTGCAATGTAGGCTCTGAGAGCTGAGCCTGTCTCATCTGTCTCCTTATAACCCTTCCCAGCTCCCCTTCCACAGGAAGTCTGGCATCCTCTGACAGTGGTGCCTCACTGTCAGCCTGGGTACTACTACTTACTTCTACCCTTTCAGTTACCCTGTCCAAGGGAACATCAGTACCCACAAGCAGCTGTGGCTCACCTTCAGTCCCACTGCTACAGCATAGCTCACTCCCTGAAGCAACCACCTTGCCAGTCCTGGCTGCAAGTATGCAGTCTGTTTGGGTCTCCCACAGGCTACAAGACCCACATGCTTGTCTCTTAGCCTGACCACGTGTAACTGCTTAAGTACGTGGTACTGCCTCATCCAAATCTTTCCCTCTCACGACCTCTGCAGGATGGTAGTTTAGTACACCTGTTGTCTCAAGACAACCTACTATTGGTATTTTGTCTTTCCCACTTACTAGCTCCCTCACCTTTGGTTCCCTACCTTGCCTCCGTGGACACCTGTATGCCACATGGCCCCACTGGTTGCATTCAAAAGATGAAACCCTAGCTCCTGGACATGTACCTGGACTAGTGGCTACCCCTGCTACTGGCAGATTCTGTTGGGGCAGTCTGTGCTGCCCACCATGGGCTCATTTAGACCCATGAGCAGTACTGGGGTTCCCCTTCCTGTGTGGAGCTGCCCTGCTGGCCAGGTATAGGTCTCCCTTCTTCCCCAACTCATCTGAAGTAGCACATTATCTATCAGCTAACCAGATCCTCATGTCCTCAGGCAAAGTGCTAAGGGCTTGTTCCCTCACCAGAAGGTCTGCCAGCCTTTCAAAAGTGGTGACCTGACATCCACTCACCCAGCTCTGAAAATAAGTGCTCAGTTCAGCAACATATTCGCACACACTTTCATCTGCCTTGCGTCTATGTTCATGAAATTTTTTCCTATACATTTCAGGTGTTAGCTTAAAACATTCTAAAATACATTGTTTTACAACAGTATAATCAAAACATGCAATGTAAGACATTTTAGCCAATGCATTTACAGCTTTACCATGGAATAAGGGGGTCAGGGACCATACCCAGAGCCTTTGGTCAACACTATATTGTTTGCATACCCTCTCAAACATATGAATGAAACTATCAAAATTATCACCCTCTTTAAATTGCGGAAGAAATTTACTGACCTGTTGTGCTTCTGGGGTCCAGTTACTGTCTTCCCCATTACCTCCATGACTCTGGTGAAGAGTCAGCATTTCCCTCTCATGCCTCCTCTGACGCTCGTTTTTTTTGGCTTCTATCTCCAAATGCCTGGCCTCCAACTCAAGTCTCTTTAGCTCCAGCTGGATTTTTAAGTTCACTGCAGAAAGGTTGAGCTGTCCATTCTCCGAGGATATTGTATCTCCACTACCAGTCTGATTGTCCTTCACAGAAAGGTTGAGCTGTCCATTCTCTGAGGATATTGTATCTCCACTGCCAGTCTGCTTGTCCTCCTGGATGCTGTTTTCTGATGCAGCTGTAACCAAGGCTGCAATCAGATCTGCCTTAGTCAGGTTTCCATGCACCAGTCCCCTATCCTGGCACATCTCCACCAGCTGGTTCCTTGTCAGCTTTCCATCCTCCTCTGCTGACATGCTGCCTGCTCACCCTGACTAAGCTAACAAAAGAAATAAAACAAGTGTGATCTGAACTCTGAGTATTCACTGTGTGACTGCTTTAGAGTACAAAACACCTTCAGAGATCACTGTACATAAGCTAAAGGATTCACTCTACCCACACCACCACAAGCCAATTAGTATTTGCCAACTAATTAATATGTGATGTGGATATCCAACCACTGCCACCACATGTGACACTCATGCCCTAGCCCAGTAATCAAGGAGCCTCAATCCTCACCATAACACCAGAGAAGTCATCTCATATAAGAGGAAATAATAACAAATACACAGAGTAAAGTGCAATTTCCCTTAAGAGCACACAGAGATCACAGTCAGTCAGGGGTTGGTCGCTCCCTTGCTCCCCAGGTCCCCAGTAAGACTTCCCACTGGCACAGCTATAGGGTCCAGATCTCTGCCTAGCTAGCAAGCTAACCCCAGTACCATCTCTGTCCAACCAGTGCTTTGTGTCCTTGCCCATGTAGCTGACACACACACCTACACTTTGAGATAAGTATTTATACTTCACATACACTCCTGGGAAAGGCTGACACAGATTCTCCAGCTGTGCCCCTATACCCATACTATATGGTAGGAATTCCTGCCACAACCAGCTAATAATTATCAGCTACTCAAAGGCCCTTAAAAGGGTACCCAAATATTACCGTGTAATAGTATTATCCAATAGTAGTGTCACTTAAGCAATCAAGACTTACTGGAAGGGCTTATTACAGGATCACTTATAAACATGCAATGTACTCTAGAGCTTAATTTATCTCAACATAAACCAGCCACAGTTAAAAGGTTTTAAAATAATTAATAATAAATAATTAAAAACCACAAGACAATATTACTACACCACAGTGTTATTCAAGAGTTCAGAGATCACACAGAAACTTAAAATAATTCAGTAGTACAGTTCTGACATAACAGAAAAACACTTAGTCTAATCATTATAGTCCTAGATATTTCTACAAGAAAACACATTTCTAAGATGACTTACTTAAGAGCATAGGCAGTGCTGAGTTAGATGTCCAAGATCAAAATGCGTAAATATCTCTGGTTCTCAATGTTTAAATTTAAACTTCAGTTCTGCTAAACATTACATCATCTTTTACACCTTCCTGGTTCCCAGGCCACCCAGAAACTGCATTTACATTATTTTACCCTTAGAGCAATAAAGGACATTCCATGTGTAAATTCTGGTCATTAACTTTAGCCTTAAAACAAGAGGCAGGAAGCCTTCATCTAGCCGGACCGAACCGGACTGTCAAACATCAAAGGCAGTGATGAAATAATTTTAATTTCAAAGGACCAACAAAAAATGCTTGACTTAGCTTTCTTTACAGCAGATGGCAATGTTGCTACAATCTTGAAGTTCAGCATTTTACAGTGTTTTCTTTCATTTAAGAAACAAACCTGTATTTTACATTTTTATTTACAAATGCCAGAATTATGTATCAAATTCTATTTGGCTAGGCTGGCAGCCTTCACCCATCTCTACCCAATCTTTACATATGTTATGGTGTTTTCATTATAGCAAAGGACTGACTAATACAGTATTTCATGCAAACAAGTATTAATAAGTAGCAAGTGTGAGTCATCGAGTATCATAAACTTGCAACAAATACATTCATTGAGTACTCATAAATATATCAAGACTGGGTATTTAAAACATTGTTCATTTCTAATATTGAATGGTTTAAATATATTGCTTTTGGCATGTCATTTAAACAAAGATCAAGGAAAGTATGTACCTTATGGGGGACATATTACCTGGATTGTCTGAACAACAGAACTGCATTTGTATGTGTGTGACACATGATCAGTTATGTTTTTATCATCCATTCTACATGTCACCTGAGATCTCATCATATGATTTTGATTAACTATCTGTAGCATGGGCTTCAAGAGCATCTTTCATTACCTACAAACTGGCTATGTAATGTGATGCCTCTGAAAAATGTTTCTCATCATATCTCACAACCTCGTAGTGCAAGAAATCTGGACAAGGGCCTAAAAATAGGGACATATTTTAAATGTGGCTTTTATAAACTTAGAGAGTTGCTAGACTAACACGATTTGTTTTACTATACATTTTCTGAAGGATTTCAGGTATGAAACTCAAATATGTGCCCTTATTTAGTGGTTTCAGTCCTCAGATCATTCCATTGATTTGGCAAAAAAAAAACACAAATTTTATGCAAAACAGACCAAAAATATGAGACAAAAATCTGGGCATTCTGCAAAAATCTGGACAGTTGAGAGGTATGCTTGTCATTGACCATATGTATATTACATGGTGGCACATGTGGACATCAGTGTACTTGGTAAATCCATCTCTTATGTACCCAGTAATGTCTGTCACCACCTGTATGATTATCATCAGTGCTTGTTGCAACAGTGGCAGAGTGTCTGCTATCATTACTACTTCCTTACCACATGAAGCAGAAACCCCCTCATTATAGGTTCATAGTGTCATAGGTAGGTACTAGGCTATCTGCCTGAGGGCATTTATAAGCCTAGCTAGAGTTTGTCGGTGTTTGGCACCCCATTGATTAATTAACTGATCCTCTGTCAAGCAGAGCTAATGAAGTGATCCCAGGGTGTATTTTCTGTTACCCATCCACTCGTCAAGGTTCCTCTTGAAGAGTGTTAGTGAGGGGCTGTGCCTAATTTAGTTTGGAATTTTGTTCCAAAGCATGGGAAGTCTTTGTGATAGGAATCTATCCCTCCAGCATGCTCTATTTATTGTTGTGGCGAGGTTCAGCTCACTAGAGCATATGGCTCGCAGTGACTTGGATTTCTTTAGGTGTAGCATGTCCATCAATTCTGAGTTGGACATGGCTTTGTAAGTCAGGCAGAGATCACCTCTGAGTAAGCGATATGCCACTGAGTACAGCCGGACTTTTTCAGTCGAGCTGCATAGGACATATGTTTGAGGCCAGTAATCCTCTTGGTGAGGCACTTTTGTGGTCTCTCCAGCTGTTGGAAGTGTCTTGTGAGGTACATCCCAAAGGGGGCATTGTACTTTATGATGGGTCTGATGAGTGACGAGTAGAGGGGCACTATAACCTCTTTATTTCTAGATGTGAACCCTTTAGTAATTAGATGGGCCACAAAGAAGGATTTCATAACTACTTTGGCAATATGATTGTCAAAAGAGAGATTATTATCTACCTGGGTCCCCAGATCTCTTATTACCTCTTCTGTATTAAGGGGACTGCCACCTATTTGGTAATTCGTGGGTGTTTTGTTTTTCCCAAATGGGATGACTATGCATTTTTTGGCATTTAGCTTGAGGCCATGACTTTGACACCAGGTGTCCGTCTCAGGAAGGCCCTTTTGGAGGATGTCCGTGTCAGTCAGAGAGTCAATTATGGCTCCCAGTTTGCAGTCATCGGCGAACTTGGTTAGCCATAGTTCTCCTGTGTTTGCCTGTACTTCTAAAAAGTATATGCCAAACAGTAGGGGGTCACAGGACCGAGCCTTGTGGGACACCACTTGGGATTGGTTTAGAGTCGGACCTGGAGTCCACTATTCTTACCATGTGAGTTCTGTCTGTAAGCCAGTTGGCAACCCATCTCATGATGTAGGGGTTTATGTTCAGGCTGGTGAGTTTTTCTGTAATACCCGAGTGGGGAATGGTGTCAAAAGCCTTGGTGAGGTCAAGGTAGGCTGTGTGATCAACCTTGCCCTCATCTATGGCATTGGTGACTGTCTCGAAGAAGTCAACCAGGTTTAGTAAGCATAATCTGCCCTTAACAAAGCCGAACTGGGTCGGGTCAAGTGTTTGGAGGTTCCCAATGTCTTTGTTAATGAGTTCCGGAATGATGTGTTCCATAGCCTTGCATACCAGGCTAGTCAGGCTTATGGGGCAATAGTTACCAGGGTCAGTTGTGGCCCCTTCTTTGTGGAGTGGAATAACTGTTGCTGTGCGCCATTCTATGGGCACGTAGCCTGTGGAGAGGCTGAGGTTGAACAGCAACAGTTATTTGGCCCCTCCTTTGTGGAGTGGAATAACTGTAACTGTGCGCTATTCTATGGGCACGTAGCCTGTGGAGAGGCTGAGGTTGAACAGCGTGTTTAGGTGGGGGGTTAGTTCGATCTGTAGTTCATGCAAGACACAGCCTGGGACACCATCTGGCCCCACTGACACTGTGTTTTTGGCTTTTGAAAGGGCTATTTTCATCTGTGTGTCTGTGATTTCCGGGGCACTACACTTTTACGGTGTCGTTGTGGGCCCTTTTGGGGGTGAGGGGGAGTGAAGTTTGCACTGAATCTATCTGCCAGGATGTTGGCAATATCAGTAGGTTCAGTGTATTCTGTGCTATTTTGCACTAGTTCAGTGCATATCTGCGAGTTGCCACTTAGATTCTTAACATAGCTAAAGAAGGCTTTGTGGTTATCTTTTGAATCCTTGGCTATTTTTCATTTGAAGTTAGCCTTGGATGATTTTATGACGGACCTTAGTTTCTTACTGATACTGATCAGGGATGTCTTTCCTTCTTGGGATTTGCTTTTTTTTTCTGAACTAGTTTCCTCCTTCTATTGTATAGCCTGTTTATGGCAGGGGTCCAACAGACTAGTTTCCTTCTCTTAAAGGACTGAGTCTTGGTTTTGCTAGGGATGGCACAATTCATGCATCCTTGTAGGTGCTCATAGAGTGCATTTGTAAAGGTTTCTGCATCTTGGGCAGCATTATCCTTTAGCGTGGGGGCTGTGAAACTTACCGCCTCTGTCTTAAGTAAGGTGAAGTTTGCTTTAGAAGAGGTTTTACTATGGTTTCCTTACTTGGGGGTGGTAGTGGAGTGTGGACATCCAGAGTGATTAGTTTTTGGTCTGATCTAACCAGTGACGGGTTGACCTTTGGTGTGGAACACCTGTCGCTCATGTTTCTGATGACCAGGTCCAATATGTTTTCACCTATGTTAGGCATGTTTACCAGCTAATCCAGGGCATTTGAGTTGATGAATTCCAGGAAGCGCTGGGCCTGGGAGTTTGTACACGAGTAGTTTTCCCAGTTAATGGTAGGTTAATTGAAATCGCCCAATATCAGGGTATTCGGTAAGACCTTCATGTTTTCCAGTGTCTCCAGAAAGGTGGAGTTGTGGTCCTGGGACATGTAGGGTGATATGTAGCAGGCCACAGTTTGCATTGCAGATTTGCCTGATGTTAGTTGTACATGGATAATCTCAGAGGTATCATGCTGTGCACTAATCTGGAGGTGTAGATATCCTTGATGAATATGGATACACCCCCTCCTTTTGTGTTTCGGTCCATTTTCTGTGGCCGAAAGTTGTGGTACGAGTTGTAGCCTGGTAGTGCTGAGGTGCTCTCTGGAGCCTTGAACCAGGTTTCATTTACTGCACAGATGTCAACATTCTCCATATTGAGGAGTGCGTCGAGCGTGTGCATTTTGAGATTTAAACTCCTGGCGTTGAGTAGCATAACCCTCAGTTTTTTGTTAATTGTGCTGTTTACAGAGGTGGGTTTGACTTTTAAGCCTTGCCTAAAAGAGGCACTATGGGGGTAGCAGGAGCCTTGGCCAGTATTTAAAAGCCTAGGGGTGACAGGTGCAAGCCATCTCTTGTGAAGCAGTGCTGCCTGCCGAGCATGTCGTTCCCATTCTGACAGACACTGGATCCCCTTTGAATGACACCAGAAGCTTAGCCAATTGTTGAAATTGATAATTTTTTCTTTATACTGAGGTATCATTCTTGGTGAGGGCAGGATGCTACTCAGGGTCAGGGTCATACCAGCCTGGGCTACATGATCAGAGAGCTCTTCCATGTCTCTTCATGTAGTCCAGGGAGGTACATCTCAGGTCATTCACACCAACAAGAACAATGACAGAGTCATATTTGTACTTGTTCTGGAGTGACCTGAGTGCTTGTGTTATGTGGCAGATTCTGGTTCCCGATAGGCAGCTAACAGTAACCTTCTGCTTGTCCAGCCTAGTGAGTGGGACGTCAGTGTGCCTGACTATAGAGTCACCTATTACTAGTGTGTTAGGTATGTTATTTCGCCTTAAGGGCTGTGATTGTGCGGCACACTGATTTTGTGTTTTATGTGTTGTCTGGTTTATGACTGGAGGTGCAGGTTGTTTGGGTGTCTGCTTTGGAGGTCTCTGATGCTTTTGCAGGTTTTTATTTAGAGCCTCCGAGTATGATTTTGTGTATTTATCTATATTTTTTGCCAGTGCTGGTTTAGTAGGTCTCTGTGTGGCTGAAGGTCTGGTGCAAGTGTTAACCTTCTCCTCTTGACTGACTGTTCCAGTCTCGGGTGGAGACAGCTTGGCCTCCAGTTTGGCTGTATAATTGCATCTCTCTCATATGTTAGTGTTTTGTGGTAGGAGGAGAGGGTTGTCTGTGTACAAAAGGCAGTTGTAACATTGCCACAGGATACCCAGATTCATTAGCTGGACTGCAGAGTACACCTGAGGTTCATAGGTTTGTACTAGGCTAATGACCCTGGAGCCTTTACAAGCCTAGCCCATAGGATTACTCTGCCATCATGCCACTCAACCTTAGTTACCAGTGTCTCTGTCAAGTAGAACCATGGACTGATCCCCGGTGTGAATTTTCTATTTCCCATCCACTCATCAAGATTTGTCTTTAACAGGGCCAGTGAGGTGCTCTGTTTGACATGTATGGGAAGTCTATTCCATAGCATGGGCAGTCTCTGGGTTATGAACCTGTCCCTCCAGCAAGTTCTGTTGATTGTTTTAATGAGGTTGAGCTCTCTGGAGCATGTGGTGCAGAGGGATTGGGATTTATTTAGATGTAGCACTTCTAACAGAGGTGGGTAAGACATGGCTTTGTAAGTCAAGCAGAGATCGCCTCTAAGTAGGCGATATGAATCAGAGAATAGTTGAGGTTTTATGAGTCTGTCCATATAAGACAAGTGTTTAAGACCTAGAATCCTCTCTGTGAGGTACTTTTTCAGCCTCTCTATTTGTTGCAGGTGTCTAGTGAGGTACATGCCAAATGAGGCATTGCACTCAATGACTGGCCTAATGAGGGGAGAGCAGAGGGAGACAATGACCTCATTCTTCCTGGATGCAAAACCCTTAGTAATGAGATGTGCTACAGAGAAGGACTTTCTGACCACAGTGGAAATACCTTGTTACACCGCATAGTGTCTGGCAGTCTACAAACTGCTACCTGCTGAAACCTCTGAGATTCCACTGGTGTCAGTATCTTGCCAGTGATATGTCCCTGTGACAAGAATGGCCACAGTTGTGATCCTTTTGGTTTGTGGTGCTGTAGGCTGGCCATAGTCATCATGATCCCCAAATGTGGTGCATGATTGCAGTATCTTTATTTCAGTGGGATAGCCAGCATTATGTAGAACAGCTGATGCTGATCATACCTCCCAACCTCTTAGTGCAAGAACTCTGGGCAATGCCAAAACAATTGTGGTGGGAGAGTACAGTCTCAAAATCGGGGACAGATTTTAAATATTGCTCCTATAAGCTTAACAATTTGCTAGAATAATAGATTTTGTATTAGCATGTATTTTATGAAGGGTATGCAATTTGAAACTCAAATGTCTGTCATTATTTTAGTGATGTCAGTCCTCAACGATTTGCCAGAAAACAGACCAAAACTATGAGGGAAAAATCTAGACACTGTGTGAAATTCTGGACAGTTGAGAGGTATGATGATGACAACAATGCTGCTCTGGCCTACAGCACACTTTCCATGCAGTTGCTGTGTTCTCAGAAACATTCGGACAATAATCATTAACTTTTTGTACAACTAGACCATTTTACTTGCATTACAACACGGTCATCTCATTGCAACCTTTGTCACTTGTTCTGTATAATATGTTATCCTTCAATTACATTGTTACAGTGTAACCACAAGCCCTTACTCATTTATCTAGGCACTGCATTTATTAGCATGCAGCTGCATGCCATTATTTTCCACTTGGTGTGTATTTGTATTTGAAATTTTCCATTGCTGTTAATGCCAGCTTTATATATTCTGTAATATGTGTGAGTTTTTTGAATATGTTATGCAAGGACTTGTCTGCAGAAACAAGCCGTGTAAAAGTCCACATGCAATTCACAGAAAATAACACAGCACAATTTCAGAATGTTACAGAACAGTTACAATATCACCCACTAGTCAGGCTGCTTGTTGCACGAGCCATATACAGATTGTCAGTTTACTTACCTTTGTAAGACAAGCCTATGGATCATATTAATATTTACAAATGACATAGGATTATTTACAGAATTCCAGCTGGCTGGGTTGGCAGCCTTCATAATCCCCCCCTCCCCCATGAAAACTCAAGCTAGTTTTTCAAGTGACCCTTGAGAAATGTTTGAATGGATTGAGCCTATCTGGGAATACCTTACCCCATTCCCTGTCTTGAGAGCCCATCTGCGTTTGGCATTGCTAATCCCACTGCAGTGCTACCCTGTCATATCATATGCTTGTAATCCTAGACTCAACCTTAGTAACTTAGCATTTTGCTGGCTGGCTTGATGTAGCCATGGTAAGGGATTGTGGTCTGTAACCACAGTGAATTTCCTTCCATACAGATAAGTCTGAAGTTTCTGCAATGCCCATACAATGGCTAGACATTCCTTTTCTACAGCTGCATAGCATTTCTCCCTGGGTTGGAGCCTACAACTGAGATAAACCACTGGGTTCTCTTCTCCCTCTGAAGAACTCTGGCTAAGTACAGCCCCCACCCCATGGTTTGAAGCATCCACCTGCACAACTAATTCTTTGCTATGATCTGAACTGTCTAACACAGGAGGTCTTCCCAAAGCTCCTTTAAGCTTCTGGAATGCCAGCTTACATGCTGGGGTCCACACTACCTTATCTGGACTGTTTTTTCCTTGTCAGACCTGTCAGGGGAGTAGCTATGGTACTATAACTGGGGCCAACCTTCTGTAGTACCCTGCTGTCCCTAAAAATGCCCTCACCTGTTTTTTGGTAAAAGGTGCAGGCCATGCCTGAATGGCTTCCACTTTGGCAGGTTCTGGCTTGATCTTAGCACTCCCCACTCTATGTCCTAGGTAGGAGACCTCTGCCATACCCGCCTGACATTTGCTGGACTTAGTGGTCAACCCTGTCCTCTGTAGTATGCCCAGCACCTTCCAGATATGCTGAAGGTGCTCTTGCCAAAAATGGCTGTAGATGGCAATATCATCTAGGTAAGCAATGGCAAAATCTCCTGCTCCTGCTAGGATATGATCTACCAGCCTCTGGAAAGTCTCTGGGTCATTTTTCATTCAATGGGCATCATTGTGAACTCATACAAGCCAAAAAGAGTCACAAAGGCACAAAGGCTGACCACTCTCTAGCATTGGGAGTCAAGGGCACCTTCCAGTAACCCTTGGTAAGATCAATGGTGGTAAGATACTTAGATGCACCCAGCTGCTCTAGTCTTCATATGTCCTAGGCATGGAGTAAGTATCTGACTCTGTGACTATTTACTTTCCTGTAGTCCACACAGAACCTGGTGATACCATCCTTCTTTGGTACCAGCACCACTGGGAAGGCTCAGGGAATGCTGGACTCCTGAATTACCCCTAGTTCCAACATTTCCTGTATCTCCTCCCTCAAGAGTCTGACACTCTCAGACACCCTATAAGGGGCCTGCCCAATAGGCATTTAGGGTCCTATATCCATGTGGTGCTGCACCAAGTGGGTCCACCCTGGTTTCCCAGTGAACATATAACCAAACTTCTGTAACACTGCTTGGATTTCTCAAACCTGGGTAGGGGATAGTTGCTGGGACACTGCTACCCCTTCCACTGAGGTGTTAGTCTGAGCTTCACTGAGGACATCAGTCACCAGATCCCCCTCAGACTCTTCCTGCAATCTACAGCAAATACTTAGCACAAGGGCCTCCCTATCATGGTAAGGTTTCATCATGTTAACGTGGTACAATCGGTGCCCCTCCCTCCTGCCTAGCAGTTCTACCATGTAGTTAACATCACTGACCTTCCTTGACACCTTGTAGGGTCTCTCCCAGGCTGCTTGCAGCTTGTTGTGTCTGACAGGAATGAGAACCATTACCTGCTGCCCTACAGCATACTCTCTAGCTTGAGCATTCTTGTCATAAAATACCTTTTTCTGCTGTTGGGCTTCTGCCAGGTTCTCCTGGGCCAAGCCCATGAGTCCTCTGAGTCTTGTCCTGAAGTTTAGGACATATGCCAGAACAGACATCTTGTGGGATTCACACTCACCCTCCCACTCATCTCAAATTAAATCTAGAGGTCCCCTCACCCTATGCCCATACAACTCAAAGGGTGAAAAATCTGTGGATTCCTGAGAAACCTCTTTGTAAGAAAACAACAGAGTCAGCAAATATGTGTCCCAGTCCCTATTAAACTGTTTTGCAAATGCCTGTAGCATTGTCTTGAATGTAGAGTTTAACCTCTCAACAAGATCATTAGTCTGGGGATGGTAGGGGGTGGTCTTTGGGTGCTTCACCTCACAGTACTTCCACAGACAAGTCAGCAGGATTTACATGAAATTGGCACCTCTGTCAGTCAGTATTTTTTAGGAAACCTACCCTGCTGAAAATCTCTAACCAAGCATTTGCCACTTTTTCTGCATCACAGAAGGACAGAGACACTGCCTCAGGGTATCTGGTAGCATAATCTACTGCCACTGGGAAATACTTTTCTGTTGTGGGAATTGGGGTATTCAAAGGCCCCACAATATATATAGCTACCCTCTGAAATCACTCCTATATCACAAGCAAAGGCATCAAAGGGTCTTACACCTTGTCTCCTGCCTTGCCCACCTTTTCACTGCTCACAGGTCCTGCAGTACCCTGTTACATCTCTGGAAATCCCAGGCCAATAAAAGTTCTGCATAATATGTCTCTTGGTATGTTTTATGCCCATATGACCTGCAAAGGGAATATCATGGACTATGGCTAGAAGCATCAGATGGTAGGCTCTGGGCAATACCAACTGCTGTATTCTCTCACCCTCTAGACCTCCTTCAGGGGTAATCCTTTGCCCTAGTATACAGATTCCACCTTCCCTTGAGCTGGGCTGGCAGCCTTCACACAGACTAGTAGGAGTCTGTTCAATCTCATGGTAATGATGTCACCCACTGAATACAGTGCCCTAATGAGATACATATGTTGGTTGCTGTACTACAGTGGCTAATGAGATGAACAAGGTGTAAGTATTTTATGGCTGATACCCACCGCACAATAAATCCAGTCAGCAATCATGGCAGTGAATGTGGGTGCACTTCAGGAGGTGGTGCTGGGTCTAATATTGTTTTAGCCAATTTATGTCCAAGTTTCCTGGAGCTTCTAGTTTTTCGGTTAGCAAGTCTGCTGACAACTCCATGGTTTGGTCTGTTGTCATCAACATTGGTGATTAGGTTGCCAGGTTGTTTGCATACATAGGTTGTTTGTATTACTGGGCTGAGTCCAAAAGAATGCTGTTTAACACTAAGGAATGTAAGGATATTTACTTTGAAGAACATGTTACCCTTTTGTCTTAAATACAGAGGATTATGATCAGGTCACCAATCAGAACCTGCTTATTATGTGTTCAAGACATGGATGCCAAGAAATTCACCTCGAGATCAAAGCTCAGGAGGTGAATTTCTTAACATCTATGTCGAGAGCACATAATTTAAGGGTATGATTGGTGACATGACCATAATTCTTTGTAGTGCATGAAGCTTTATCTGCACTATGTACTACTAGTAACAGGGAAGTGTTTTACTGACTTTCAAAGGTGTAAAACACTTACTGGACACTATCAGAAAGACAATGCAATGCAGTCTGTTACAGCTACAGTCAACTCTATGCCTCTTAAAAGTCAAGATTTTTGCAGAAAGCCCAGATTATGGCTTCATATTTTTGGTCTGTTCCTCATAAAATCTATGTTGTTTGGACAAACAACTGAGGTTTAAAGTCACTAAATAATGACATACATTTGAGTTTCAGAATTTATGTTCTTTGAAGATGGATGCTAACACATCCTGTTATTCTAGCAGCTAAATTCATTTGAGGAAGTACATCCTGTTATTCTAGCAGCTAAATTAATTTGAGGAAGTTCAGGACACGTTACCAATATGGACTGCAGGCCGAAACAAATCTTATTTCTTCCGTTGCCATTTGCTGGTGAGTACTGACAGATTTTGTTGCCTGGCTCTAGACTAAACCTTAACAACTTTAGCAGGGGCTGCTTAACAGTTGTTACTGTCAGGTCACGCTGAACTCTGGCACTTAACTGGTTTGCCTTTGTCCCAATATCGGAGCATAATCACCACTCTTCATGCACTACAATAGGCTAATACCAAAGGAAATAAATACTAGTGATCTGGGGATAACTGATGATTATTAGTTGTCTTTTCATAAGAATCTGAATTTTAATAATTAGGAAAAGTAACTCATTGATGAAGGATATTCTACATAGTGTAACCAGCAGGGATGAGAATCTGTTACGTTACTTGCAAATGCTGTACCTGAAATGGAAGGAGGAATTCACCATGGAATGGCTTGGACTGCTGCCAACTATGGTGATGTGTTTCACAGCAGTCCTAGGAATGGAGCTCTACTCAGTTGTGACAATAACAATGAAGGTACTCTTTTTAATACTGTTTAGTGTTCTGTGTTACGACAAAACAGTAACTGTGTTACAGGGTATTGTTCGGGGCATACACTCAAAGTTATTGTGGACAAAACTTGAATTTAGTAATAAAACTGTGGATGATGTCTTGAACCAAAGGTGACTGGACAGCCACCATTTTCCTTTGTTGAAGGAAATTATTTTTTCACTTGAAAAACTGTTTTTTAAATTTAAACGTTGGCAGATTGAGAACAGTTATTTAAGGGAATGTGCTAGTTTAAAAATAGTCCCTCAGAAACTTTGTATTTACAAATACCCTTTTGGCATTAATTATAATGAAAGTTTGTTATATGATTTCAACAATGTCTTCAATAAGTGTGGCTTGGAATTAGTTTCAATAATTATCAAATACAATGAAGAGGTTTTAGACAGAATTGGTTGGACAGTTTGAATCAAAATATTCTAAATGATTTGCTGTTTACTGAATATGAAGGTTTATATGACAAGATTTTATCTAAGACAGATTAAAAATGTGACGAAATTTTTTTAAGAAAACAAAAGAAAATGGTAAAGGACTTGCGGCAGTATTCTGAGAACAAAAAGTACCCTGCACCAAAAATGTATAAGGACAACAAGGCCAAAGTTACTCCTAATGTTGTCAATCAAACAATTCCTGGGTCTAGTCACAGTGTTAATGGGGGTAGGGAAGGGTATGGATGAGTTCAATTTATTTTCACCCAACAGAGAAAGTTTTCAGCTAGTACGCAGATCCAAGAGGTTAGCCAGCAAGACCAGGCAGGTCTTGGATTTGGGGCAACAAATGGAGGGATCTGCGATGAGGGGCTCATCTAGAATAAGGACCAGGAAAAAGTATTAATTAACTACCGTCATGATGGTATCATAGGATGTTTTTGTAGGTTTAAAATGTTCAACTATACTGACATTGCTTTACCCCTGACTACTTTGTTCTTTTTTAAAAGGATTTAAATTCATCCTTAGTGTGAAAATGGATGTAGCAAACATATTACTTGAACTGAGGCTCTTTACCAGAGAGTTGAGCATAAGGGTGTTAGTTAATGAGCAGATGAACAACATTGGATATACAGGTTTAAAAAGACATAGTACTTTTGTTCCACCTTTAAATCCTATTATTCAAGCATTTGAGAAGAGTGCAACAAAGAAAAGTTATAGTTTATTCTCCAAGGACAGCATTTTTTTTCTAATTTGACCAATGGTGAAAGAGCAATATTAAGGTCTTTAAGGAACAATGATAAGATTAGGATAATGAAACCAGTCAAGGGGCCTGGGGTTGTTTTATTTAACACTTAAGATTATGACAATGTTAAGACCAACATATTATTAGATAGTGAAACATACAAAGTGGTCTCTAAAAATCAAATCAGCTTAGCATACAACAGAGTAGATTATTTACTGGAAAAATATTTAGCTGATAAAAGAACTGACCAAACAAGTTATGGTTTTTTGAAACAGATTAACCCGAGGATTCTGAATTTTTTTGGAATCCCGAAGATGCATAAATCAGTGATTAACCCCCCATTTTGACCAATAGTGTCTGCTAGGGGGTTCAAAACCCACCAAATAACATTTTTATAGACCACTGCATTAAAGAGATTATGTTTAGGCATTGACACATAATGAAAGATTCTTGGGATTTTTTGGTAAATTAAAATACTCTGTATGGAAAAAAGACTTATTTTTTATTACAATTGATATGAAAGACCTCTTTTCAGTAATTCCTAGGGAAGAATATCTACAATATGTTCAGGGTACACGTCATAGCTACTCATGATTGTATAGCAACGTTGTTTCTCTTGTATGTGAATTAATGGAAACAGTTCTTGAAAACAATTTTATTCACTTTCAAGGTGAATACTATCAACAATCAACTGGAGTAGCTATAGGTGTTGCATGTGCCCCTACATATGCCAATTTGGTGATGCTGGAGTGGGAGGAAGAGCATGTTTTTAAAGGTCCATTTTCTAAATATTTTCTACTTTACGTCCAATTGTTGGATGACATATTTATATTGTGGAATGGTAAGAAGGAAGAAATTCATAATTTTGAGTTGTATTTGAATGGTTGTTCAGATTATTTTAAGTTTAATTTCAATTGGGACAAAAATACAATTAATTACTTGGACACCACTATTTCCCATAAGGTTGGAGGATTTAAATCAAACATCTTCAGAAAAGGGATATTCTGTAATAGGTACTTACACTTCACAAGTAATCACTCCTTTCCTCAGAAGAAAAATTTGGTTAGAGGGCAAGTTATTCTCATTGTTAGAATGACATCAGAAGACAATGAGGTTTTGGGATGAGCTGATTAAGATGAAAGGGATATTTTTGGATAGGGGTACCCAGAAAAGTTGGTAACAAATATTATTTTAGAGGTACACGAATGCTGGGGTACCAAATTTAAGCCTTTGCTTTGTATAGGGTAGGACAAACCACACAAACCCAGTGCAGGCAAAAAATATGAAAGGGCCTTGGTGCTGGAGTATAACCATTACTCTAGACAAGTTCAGGAAATAGTGGAGAAGAACTGGACTATTTTTAAAATAAGCAATGATGTACAGCAAGTAGTAGGACACAAGCCTTTATTTATTTATAAAACAGGAAGAAATTTCAAACAGTTATTTGAGTATGACAGATCTGTTGTATCCAACTTGAAGAACGGGATGAAAGCTTGTGGTATGTGTAGGTATTGCTACTATATTAAAGTAAGTAATTGTATTACTTTGGAAAATGGTTTGAGTAGTAAGGTAGAATTTAGAAATGGGAATTGTAAAACAAAGAGACTAGTATATTTAGCTAAATGTGACAGCTGTCTCAACTTTTACATAGGTAAGACAGAGAGAACACTTGGAAACCAGGATTCATGAACGTTTTTATGAAACAAGTGTAAGAAATGAGACTAATGCCCTTTTTAAACATTCAGTTTCATGTGGAAAATTTAGTACATTTAAGTTTGGAATTATTGAGCTGAAGGTTAATGGGGGTGATTGGAGGTTACAATTATTAAAGAAGGAATTACTTTGACAATCAAGGTTAAAGTCAATCTTTTTCCAGGTTTGAATGAACAAACATCCCTTAAACTGGAACTTAAACAAAGGGCATTATTGGTATGACAGAAACATTGTCATTACACTTTTTTTACTTAGTTTTAAATGTAGTTTTATTCATTGTTCAATAATTGTTATATACAAGGGATTGTAACATTTTGTAACAGACTTTGTTTGTATTGGGATTGTGGCAGGTTCCTTTATGAAGTGTTTTTCTCAGTAGTACTGTCAGTTTAATGAATTACAGGTGAAGCTGTTTAATTGTTAAAAAAGTCTGAATATTTAAGGAAGGGAAGTGATGTAAATTACTGCATCTGAAGAAGTCTGGTTCTGGGATGAAAGTGCTCATACTGATATTTTTATTGGATTATTAAACAATGAATTCTCTGCTAGTGTTGGACTGCCTTTCATTATTTGGTTTTCTACGTTATATTTGTATTGTGTACTACATGCTTCAGACTTGTTTCATTTAGTACCAGTCCTGCAGCCAGCTTCAATGGCAGCCAGGCTCAGTGGACATTGCGATCACAGTAAAGGCTCCATCACTCACTCTCTCTCTCTCTCTCTCTCTCTCTCTCTCTCTCTCTCTCTCTCTCTCCCACAAGCCAGCAAGTTATGCTGAATGTGAATAAACTGTGGTCACCAACAAAGTACTAGATAGGATAACATTTCATCAAAAAAGTCTTTGTTTCAGTATTCAGGTGTTCTTTAACAGTGAAGAACTATATAACCATGACTCATGCAATGATCTGTAAAGTTTAGAAGAAAGTACTTTACAACATCAGCTGCCTCTGTAGCATGCAAAACACCCTTACAGTTTAATGGCTGTAAAACAAACCTCCTACACACACACACACACACACACACACACACACACACACACACACACACACACACACACACACACACACACACACACACACACACACACACACACACACACACAAACAAACACACATTGTAGACAATTAACTCTACATTTAATTAACCAGAGAAACAATGCTGAAGACATAATGAACATTAAGAATGGTGCCAGAAGTATGACAAGCAAAAATGAGAAACAAGCATACAGTTGAAAAAAATGTTAGTAAAGATGGACAATGCCTTCACCAGGAGTCTTTAGACCAAAAATAAAATGTGTATATTCAGCTAGATGAAAAAAATTTGTAGGATACGTAAATGCTCTGTCTCGTGTAATGAATTTCTCAACAGTGCTTTTTAGACCACACAATCTAAACAATAAAAAAGTCAACAAAATATAACTGTTATATTGCCTATTTCCTTTAAGCACCCATATAATGACTCAGACTTCAAAGCGAAATACCATGTGCAAGTCAAGCCTTTCTGGCAGTGGCATAAATGTAATAACTCATTCTCCAATGGAAAACATTTCAAGTAGGTTTACGAATTATTATATTAAAATAGACCAAAATTACAGTTTCTACTGTGTGAAAAGCATTGTACAGCTTATGATACAGAATGAGAAGCACTGTAATTAGACATCTGAATGTTGGTGATTTTTTTAAACAAGAAACATTTTATTGAATTATCACTTATGATATAGAGAATCATACATTCATACAAATGAAAACAAACAATACTGACATATTTTCAGTTGCAAACATTATACATCACTTATAATCTATTGATTGTCAATTAAACACTATATAGCTTCCCTTAAATCTCATTCCTCCTCCAAAACTTTATTCTACATGTATTGTTCCCACAATTCCCATTTTCCTGTGTAATTTGCCCTGCTATTCCCTAAAGATCCCACTTCTAGTTATTTTATCCTTGTTACTATATTCACTATTTCTAGTACAGTTAGTTTAGACTTTGATTCCCATGTTCTAGTGATTGCTTTAAAAAAGCATTTCTTTTGTTACACCAATTTGCTCACCCAGTACATCTTATAGAGTTGTCTGCAGGGACATTTTAAAGTCTGCCAACTCATTACACTCCCAAAAACATGTTCTTAATCATCTCTTTCTTCCCCATCACACCTCCTACATTTGCATTATATCCGAGAAAAAAAATATTTGAAGACTTGTTGGGGTATAAAAATACCTGTGCAGAAACTTATAAGCAAAAATCCTAAATCATCTAGACTTCCTTGTATATTTGGGAGCCATACATATATCCTCCCATTGTTTCTTTGTGAATTGCTTATCCAATCTCTCCTCCCAATCCTTTCTAACCTCTCCTGGTTGATTCCTATAGTTAATGTGCAATGTTTTATATGCCCTCTACCTCTCAACTGTACAGATTTTTGCAGAATGTCCAGATTTTTGGCTCATATTTTCAGGCCATTTCTCATAAAATTTGTGGTTTTCAGACAAATCACTGATGATCTGAGGACTGAAATCATAAAATAATGGCATACAATTGAGTTTCAGACTTCAAATCCTTTAGAAAATGTATGTTATAACAAACCCTGTTACTTTAGCAACTTCTTCTGGCTTTTCCCAGTTAGGGGTTACCATAGTGGATCACCTGTTTGCTCCTGATTGGCAGTGGAGTTTTTACAGTGTTAAGTTGCTAGCCTGGTGCCCAACCTTCCACAGAAAGCACATACACATGCCTAGGGCCAATTTAAAGTGTCCAGTCTACCTACAGCATGTCTTTAGGATGTGGGAGGAAAGCAGAGCACCCGGAGAAAACCCACGCAACCACAGGGAGGACATGCAGACTCCACACAGAAGGCACCTCAGCCAAGGATCAAACTGGAGAACCTTTTGCTGTGAAGCAACAATGCTGACCACTGCACTACCGTGGCCACCTCTATTACTTTAGCAACTATTTAAGTTTATAAGAGCAATATTTGAAATATGTCCCTATTTTGGGCCTTTGTCCCTCCATTTTGTCAGGCTATGTTCAGATTTCTTGCACTAAGAGGTTGAGAGATATGCCTAGTAATTATCCCTTTTTAACAGCAGTTTCTGTTATAGAGTCTTAAAAATCTTTACCAGTGCTAGTCTTTCACTTAGCATTTACCTATTTCTTTGTCTTTGCCTATACCCTGATATCAATACTTAATAGGGAGAGCTATCTCTAGTTTGTAATCTAAATGAATTATTGGCTTCTTCCCATCCTATTACCTTTCCCTGTCTAATTATTTGCTCTCAGTATTTTGGTTCACTTGCCACTTTTCTCCAGTAAATTCCAGCCTCTTCATGCCTATTATCTCTTGAGCTGCTTCCATGAGCTTATAAGGAAACCATGCCTCTAAGATGAAACACACTGTGGTGCATAACTTGATGCACTTACCCCTGGATTCACTAATCTTCCATGCAGGACTAGCTTCTTCCTGCATGGAAGTGCCCATTTAGGAGCAGGACAGCAGCATGCCATGCATATTAATAAGGTGCACTGACCGAGCTCCTAGGCTTACACAGAGCATGTACAAGTGAGGGTGTGTGTCTGAGAGCAGAACTTTCAGAATAAATATGCCCCTGCAATGTAGAACAGCAGAAGGTGTTAAGAAATGAGTGAGATTGCTCATAGGTGTCCGCATATCTCCACCAACAGTCCTCCATGTGTACAACAGCAACAGTACATATAAATTAAAAGAAGAAACCCTTTTATTTATTTTTTAAAATCTGAGTACAGTTAACCGTAGGTGTGCGGGTGTGCCCATTTCTTAGCTTTGGTTATAGCAGCTCAAAATGCTGAAGAGGATAACAAGGGAGATATATGCAAATGAAGAAGCACAGCAATAGTGTAGTGGGCAGAGCATCCGCCTAATGAGTAGGCATTCCTGGTTCGAGTCCCACTGCAGCACAGTCTATTTTACATGGCAAAGCACATTATAACCAATTGTTTTTGTTGCAAAACCCACTATATAACACATATTTATGAACTAGAGTACTGCAGGAAATGCACATGTGAAGTGTCAGTGTCATAATGAATAAGGCACTGGTAAGCAGGTTTAAGCACAAATAAGCAGCAGTAAGCATATGCAAGCACTGGTAAGCATGTTTAAGTGCATCTGCATGGTGGTAAGCACTGCCTATACAGATTAAGCAATATGAAAGTTAACTGAGTAGAAGAAAGTGTAACCGGAAGTTAGCAGTGCTTAGCTTCACCAAACACCCGCACACCCACTTACAACTGCTTTAAAGTGCCTTATTCACTCTGTATCCAGTGGCCTGTGTTCTGCTCAGCAACAAAATAAACAGCATTTGCAATGCTCGAACCCAGGACCCTGTACACTACAGTCACAGCAGTTAACCTCTAAACCATCATAGCGGTACATAAGACTGAGGTGTCAACAAACAAATCCACACCATGGGAAAATCAAACTGAACATGTGAAATGAATCAATGTACAGTGTGATGTTGTATAACCTGCTACATAACATAAATATGTGAAATGAAGTACTGCAGTAAGGCCAGATGTGAGGTGTTATTGTAATAACGTGTTGAAGTCCCCAGGACCCCATACAGTGTACGGACACAGGTATCACAGATACCAGACACAGATATAACATGTAACAAATAATAAATCAATGTCAAAAGGAAAATATAATGCTAATTAGATATTAAGCAATGCTAAGCATTTCACAGGTCAGCCTACGTGGTGTAGGCAATGTGTAGGCTAGCTAACTCAATCTGCCCAGTGGTATACCCCTTTAAGCAATGCCAACATTAGGTAAGCAGATGTGCCCATAGCTTAGCCTTTTCAAATCCATCCAATCAAGGGAAAGTGCAGGAAATTGGGCGTATTTAAACTCTACAGATGCCAATAATTACCATACCTGGTTGCAGCTCGCTATTGTATGCAGAATGGCTGGAGTTGGGGAAGGCACTGGATGTAGAGCACAGCGCTTGGGCACCCAGGAGTCCAAATTCATGGTATGGCTCCTGGTAAAACACCATGAGGAGAGACTACTGCAGGGCCAGTACCAGGGCTCTCAGTATAAAGTGGAGGCCTGGGACAGTCTCACCCATGACCTCACCAATGCCACTGGTATCCCCCGGACTGGTGTGCAGATCAGACATTACCATGCTGACCTGAAGCGGTGGAGGGGTGAACTCTTGGACCAGGGAATCCAAGAAGCAAAGCAGATGGCCGATGCCCCAGCACTGAGTAAGTACCCATTCTATTACATAGATAATGATTGCCTAGCTTGTGTATACTATGGATAGGTAATGGCTAAATATCACTGTATTTCTCTGACAGCTGTAGATGAGCAGGCTGTGAACCTGCAAGCCCATGCTGCTAGGCTGCAAAGACTGCATCGCAAGGCAGGTTAGTAATATGCCTGCACATACTGTCATAACAAATAAATATAACAGTTCTGGAAAGCATTGTACCAGTATAAAATGTATTGTGTATGGGATGTACTGAATAAACCAGACAATACAGCAGGAAGACTGTCATATAGGTTGCATGGAAATAAAGGTGTAATATCTTGTGAATAAAACTATAACCCAGGAGTGCTTGTGTACATTCTGCTTTCATATGTTGTTGTAGTGTTGCATTCTATAAATAGCACTGTTGTATTAAGCAGTGTTACCCACACTGTTGAATGCCGATAAAATGTGTAGGAAGTTCAGTATAACAATGCTGGAAGTCCCAAAAGGTCAGTCATATACAACAACTAGGTCAGTCATATAGAACAACTGAGGGAGACTTAGACAGAAAACACCAATTCCCTGATAACACAGTGCACTGTGCTGTCAACTGTAATATTTTTACCACACACAGCAGGGATTTGAATCCCAGGAGTGGTAGTAAGTTGTATGCATAATCATATCCCACAACTGTATAGAGTTTGCAAGAATGTTCAGATAGAAAGCTGTATGCATAATTAGATCCAACAACTGTACAGACTTTGCTAGAATGTTCAGATAGCATGCTGTAAGTATAATCATAACCATCGACTCTAAGGACTGTGGCAGAATGTTCAGGTAGTAAGCTGTATACATAGTCATACTCCTCAACTGTTCTGATCTGTCCAGCATGTCCAGATAATGGGCCCAAATCTGCTGCCCAGTAACCTGTTCCCCTGACAAATAAGTGTGATGATCCAAGAAATGTAGGCAGCTTATACTGACATATAATGGATAGTCAGACCTGAGCATAAAAAGAGAATGTTTATGGAAACAAACCTGTCATTGTAGCATCTCACCCAAAGTGTATGACAGCTATTCCAAAATATGTCACATTAACACCTGTCAAGCCTTGACCAGAGTGTGTGCAATAATGGACTGTTAGGTATGTGTATAACATCAACATGGAATTTGGGAGTATGTGTAGTATTTGTCAGGTAGTATTAACAAAGATTTCACCACAGCTATAACAGGTAAGAGGTGTAGACTGTAGGTACAACACAGTTCACCGATATACTTGTCCACAAGCATGGAATCTGAGAGTATGCATAATATCTGTCTGGTACTGTTAACAATGATTTTCTACACAGCTATAACAGGTAAGAGGTGTAGATTGTAGTTACAACACAGTTCACTCATATATTTGTCTACAAGCATGGCATCTGGGAGTATGTGTAGAATTTTCAGGTACTGTTAACAATGATTTTTTCAACAGCTATAACAGGTAAGAGGTGTAGACTATATGTAAGACACAGTCCACGTATATACTTATCTACAAACATACCATTGTACAAAGTAAGGCCATTGGGTAGTGTAATAATACATGTAAGGGACAGATCACTGCAGTGACTAAGAAAGTTGTGAAAACTACATGGATATATTATTTGTTAATTGACCTCTCTCTCTCTCTCACCCCCACCATCTGTGCAACAATAACCCAATTACACACCTCAATGGATACGTGCACACTTCATACTTTTGTTGGGACATATGTCCTATTGGTTTACAAATATTCACATTTGGTTTTATGCACGTTGTTGTTTCTTTCAGCTTTTCTGGTTAGGGGTCGCTACAGCAGAACTCCGGTCCACTAATGATTGGCAGAAGATTTTTACATGCCGAGTTGCCAGCCCTGACACACAACCTTCATCGAAGGTACGCCCATACATGCATGTCTCCACGCAGAAGACGCTCTAGCTGAGAATCGAACCAGACTGCATCTTACTGTGAAGTGACAACACTACCACAGCACCACCACCGCAATATCCCCATACTCATGGCCTGTTGCCATCAATGAAACCTGCATGTTGTTGTAATGGCCACATTTGTCCCATATATGCATGTGTTCTGCTTGCTCTATAACTGTTGTAAATCTGGTCTCTTGGGTTAATGGGAATACCTATGCATGCTGTTATAATTAAATCTGAATACTGTTGACTATTACTAACCCATATCATTCTTAAAACTGCAACACCATAGCTCGTATGGGAAGTCCGGTCCCAGCGGACCCACCATGTCCCACCTCAGCTGGCCATGGCACTGGGCACCAGCACATCTGGGGCCCAGCCTGGGACCTCCTCCTCCATTGACCCTGCACCACCTTCAGGTGGAACCACCACAGGGGATAGGGCTCGGCCCCCCGGGAGCAGGGGCGGAGACGTACCTGTCACCCACCGTCAAGTCCGGGCCATGGAGCGTAGGGAGCTCGACAGGGAGTTTTGAGATGGGCTATGCCAGTTTGAGGGATGCATGGCACAATTAGAGGGTGAGCCTGCCCCTTCTATCCAGCCCCCAGTGCAGCCACCCTTGGGGCCATGAAGGTGCAGTGGTGATTGCCTCAGTCCCACTGGTTTAATTTGGGTGCTCATGGGCTTGCTACTTCAAAACACCCCACCCGTCCAAGGTGTTTACCCCCAACATGTGTCATATACTGCCCCTGTATGCATCTTGTTTGTCTTGTCTGTTAACCTAACCAACCTACCTCCCCAAATATACCTACAACCCATCCCCAACATCCTACTCTCACCTGAAACACCTGAAAAAAAAAGGGCAATCTGTTCCCACAAAAAAATCTCACCGCATACATAGCTGTCCATTTCACACACGTGTCCACTGGACACATGTAATCTGGTCTAATTGGCATCACAATGAATTATTGTTGTCCTCACCCTCACCCAGGGATTTGAGTGTCCACATCTACCTCCACATTCAGTGTATATACACAGCTTTTGCTGGAGAAGATATGTGCAGCTATGGACCTTCCTTACACCCTTCCTGCACATCCCTGGTGATTTTCCCTACTTTTTTCCCTCTTTGCGCCCCTTTTTCAGCACTTTCCTATCAACCCCCTTTTCTTTTCTTTTAAAGAAAATAGAGCGGGGGTAAGTGGAAGTAAGCACTTTTAAGAAGCAGTAAGTGGGTTTAAGCCTGGTTGCACGGGGGTAAGCACTGCCCACACAGGTTAAGCAATTTAGAAGCTGAGTGTAAGAAACTGTGACCGGACGTTAGCAGTGCTTACCATCGCACAAACCCGTGCAAACCAGCTTACAACTACTTACAAGTGCCTTAATCACTTTGTAGCCAATGGCCCTTGTTCTGCCCAGCAACAAAATAAACAGCCTCTGCAAAGTTCAAACCCACGACCCTGCAGACCATAATCAAAGTGATTAACCACTAAGCCATGGGAGATATACATAACACTGATGTTTTCACAAACATATCATCCAGCACAATCATTCAGCAACACAGGAAATGTAGTAATGTCATTCCACACAACCTCTTAATGCAAGAATTTTGGATAAAGTCTGCCAGAATGTGGGAACTAATAGGAATATATGTCAAATATTGCTGTTATACACTTAAAACATTGCTAGTTAAACAGTTATATGTATTAACACATATTTTTGAAGGAGCTGAAGTCTGAAACACAAAGGTGTTGACATTACTTACTGACTTCAATCCTGAGATCGTCCATGTCAATTGCCAAGAGAATGAGGTGCAGGCCAAAATTATGAGCTAAACATGCAAGGACATATGGACAAATATATATCTGTAAATGTTGACAGATAGACAGCTATATGTATATATATATATATATATATATATATATATATATATATAACTCACGAATAATCATTTAATATAAATTGTATATAGATAGATAAATATGTTCATATGAATATATATATATATATATATATATATATATATATATATATATATATATATATATATATATATATATATATATATATATATATATATATATATATATATATATATATATATATATATATATATATATATATATATATAAAAATATATATCTATCTATATCTATCTATATATATATATATATATATATATATATATATATATATATGGGTCTATTGCTTTACATCGAAAATACACTTCTTCAAAATGCAGCAGTAGACCTTACATTTCAGCAAAAGTCCACTTAAATGAAAGTGCACTTTCGCTGAAGTCTAGTTCACCAGGCTACCTCAAAAAAAAAAAACACTAAAACATGTGCCCCCCTACACCCTCCCTACTTAAATATACCAACTCCGAGATTGCACTACAGTGGGGAAAAGGGAATAGTCCCATTCTGCACTGTAGTGTGACTGTCAAAGTCAATTTTCGAAGTTTCACTACTTTGATCATGTGGACTCTGTGAAGTGCTGTTCAATGTAATGAAACTTTGAACATATTGACAGATCCCATATATCTATATATATATATATATATATATATATATATATATATATGTATATATATATATATATATATATATATATATATATATATACGGATAGAAGAAGATAGCATTTCCACATGGGAGCAAAATCCTGAACCACTCATAACAGACCATGTGCACTGTTAATAGGGGTAAGGGCTCAAATGAGGGATACCTGGTAATTAGTGCTATGTTACCACCCCTCCACAGCCCTAATGGATATGCTGTGCAATCCAATATCCAGCACATGCAATTCTTGACTTCAGGACCCTCCACAACACAGCTACAATACTTTAACAGTAAACCAGTTCACCTGAAAAATGTCAGGGCAATATCTGTAACATATCATGCAGAAATATCATTTGACCATAGGGAATGTACAATGTAGAATGAGTACACATTACAATGGTGCAGATATGCACGCACATCTATACATTGACAAATATATTCAGGTAAATATATATATATATATATATATATATATATATATATATATATATATATATATATATATATATATATGTCTCGATATACATATATGATATATATATATACATATATGATATATATATATATATATATATATATATATATATATATATATATATATATATATATATATAAGTATATACACATATACAAAAACAACCGGTATTAGTAGCCATACATATGTAGAAGTAGTGTGGAAGCACTAGGTGCAAAGTATATCCCTCAGCCACAAGCCCTGTAACTGGCACCTGTGAAATGTGTAGTGTGGCAACCATTCCCACAAATGAGAATACTTACATTAAACATATACCCACTCACAATTCAAAGGACATGACACCACACACAGGTATGCATACACAGAAAACCTTTATTTTGTGTAGTATACAATAATGTATGCCATTACTTACAGCACATAAATATTGAAATATGTAATCAGTGATGAATGTAAGGCCCACACAAAACAGTAGATGCAAGCAATGTGGATATATAACATAATATGCTGTCCAGGCCAAGGCCTTTAGTTAGTACAACAGTAAACAAAAGATTTGCCTTCAAGATAAGTAACACTCAGCAATTACAGATGTAGTTCAGCAGCCTCCAATTACACCCTGTAGTCAAGCCCTAGGGGAAAATGTATTAGTTCTTGTAATGTCAATGTATCTGTCACATAACATTGCCCAACTTAACATCTCACACTCACACTGACTAACTGAACTGTGTGTAACACTGTAAGCTGTAGCCTACCACTGTTTCCATGGAGGAATGCATGAAAGTGTGCAGTCACATACCTCAATGTGTCTTAACACTGATATCCATGACATGTTGTTACAGCCTAGGTTGATAGCCTTGAATATCCCTCCACCATAAAAGGTTGTACAAGAGCCAAGAACAATGTGTACTACACACTGACCTCTGAAATGTACAAGGGCACACATCTGTTGTCCAACTGTTGCCCTCATATGTATGGACCCTGACCAACATATTTTGTGGGAGTCCATGATATGACTGGGATGATAGCAGGAATGCTAGCAGTAAATAATGATAGGCCATTACCTAACAACCCCTAACTGTATCACAGCAGGACAAAGCCTGCCATATGTGTGTGAGGACAGAGGTATGAACACAGGGCCATATTTGCAATATTGCTGTTACACACCCTGGAAATTGCTGGTGTTACAGGATCTATTGCAACATACCCTTATGCAGGAATAAGACATCAGAAAGACAAATGGATGTAGCCATGTACTGATAGCATGGAACAGACAGACTGCCAGTGATATATCTAAGACAAGACTTGTGTGGTGCACAGACAAAACCTAACAGACAATCTACTGGCCATCATGTGGATAGGCCCACAGTTGAGAGCTATGTAGACAGACTGCATTCCATCCTAAACTACTATGTACACACAAAAACTGTAAGACCAGCAATATGCAATGCACATAACAACACTACTGACTCTGTCTGTAAGTCTGGAACATTTTACAAATGTGTAGTTGGCCTGTGTCTGCAAGTCCTGCTGCTGCCCATATACAGGAAGGATGTCCTCCATACTGGAAAAGTTAAGAGACAACACCCACATGAAGAGAGAGAAAGAGAGAGAGGAGAGAGAGGGAGAGAGAGAGAGAGAGAGAGAGAGAGAGACCTGTATGTACCCCACATATAGATAAATATATGTGTGGTATATAATTAGACGTGTATGTCTCCAGATATACAGACACTCATACAAATATAGGTATAGAAACAACCCACAATATATATCTATACACACACACACACACACACACACACACATATATATATATATATATACATATATATATATATATATATATATATATATATATATATATACATATATATTATATACACATATATATATATATATATATATATATATATATATATATACAAACACACACAAACATAATTCTTCTATATATATATGCAAATACATGTTCCCTTCCATATCTGTGAGAGAACATTACACATATTAATACACAACATATATATACAGCAGTACATGGGTGCAAAACAGACTTTGAGGTGTGGTGATTAACCCATGTTGAGAACACATTGCATTTGTTTGTGAAGGTGGGATTTGTATGTTGGCAAAGGCTAGTAAGCAAATTGTGATATATAGGTTGGGTCTGCAGACGGAAAAGACAGCATGCAGGGCTGGTATATGACACATGTAGTGCGTAAACACCATGGATGGGGAGTGTTGCTTGGAATGTGTACACCATTAAGCCCCCATATGGAAGCAATGGGACCAAGGTCCCCACCCATGGACAGTCACGACAGCATCTACATGGTCATAAAGGTGCTTGGGCTGTGGGCTGTGCAGGAGGAGCAAGCATGTCCACCTTGTGTATGTGTACTGCAGGGCTCCAGGTGATGTAGCAAGTCCCCCATGTCTCTGTGGAGCTCTCTATGCACCAGACCCTGGACCCGACTTTGAATGATAGGGTTGTGTTCGTGTGTGCTCATTGGGAGGGGGGGGTGACACCATCTCCTGAGTTGGTTCCACCTGAAGGTAGTGCAGGACCAGTAGATGATAAGGTCCCATGGTGGGTCCCAGATGTGATGTGGCCTGGTAACATGGCCAGATGAGGTGGGAGAGGTGGTTCTGCTGGCAACTAATCCCTATACATGCTATTGTGTCACTGTTATGGAATGTGGGCTGTAATAGTCCACACAATCCTGGAAAATGTCCAACACCATGCATAGATATCCCCAATAACCCAGAATGGCAGATGTGTAGCAATCACATAGCATGCATACCACATGCACATGTGGAACCACAGTGGCAGTGACAATGGCATGTAGGTGATATAGTTTGTAACAGGCCAGCAAAGATAGTGTCCCCACAGGGGACATGGCTACAAGCACATAGCACAAAGCATGTTGCAAACACATAGCACAAAACATGGTACAATGCAACATATGCCCCAATGGTAGGTAAGCTGTTGACATACCAATTGCATTGTGTGAATGGTTTGTTGTAGCTGCTATGGTGGGGGGAGACAGAGATGTGTATTAAGAACTATGGTAACCCTGTTGTATGAGTTGCTCAGTCCTGTTTTCATCTTTATGTCTTCCAGGGAAGATGGCTCATGCAAGACTGCCAGTGTTCAGTGCAGCAGAAAGGGAGGTAATCATGGAACACCTGATACAGCACTACCCACTGATTTTGGTAGCACAGCCCATGATCAGCAGGAGAGGACCACCCTGTGGAACAATCTAGTCCACAGGGTCAATGATGTCGGCCTGCAGAACCGCAGTTATGAGCAGGTCCAGCATCATTGCACTGACCTGCTTCACCTTGTACATCAGCGTGCAGCTGCCGTAAGGGGGGACCACCTCACAACAGGGGGGCATGCTGTTCATCCACCCCTGACTCATGTGGAGGAGCTTCTTAGCAGCCTTGTGGCACCTGCCTGCCTGCAGAACCAACAACTGGCAGGGAGCATTGTGGAGGTGGGTGCCACCAACACACTGGCTTAGGATGGTGCAGTTAAGGCTCCAGGGCACATCATTAGACCACTCTTGTGTATGCATCTGCATCTGTACAGGTAGATCATGCATATCTGAGATATCATATACATAGTCCGTTACTGTGTAGTGGTAATAAACAGTTGTGTATAAGCTGTAGTATTGTGGACCTCTACTGTTGATGTACCGTAATGCTGCACTCACCCTTTATGAATGCCACAGCTGTGGCCACTGACATCAACTCTATCGCACTCTTATGTAGGTCCCTCCAGGATACCACCAGGGCAGCAGCCTGTAGCCGGTGAGTTTGGTTCATGTTCATGCTTGACAATACACCTGGCATGTAATAGCTATGGGATATTCCATGCCCACATCTAACACACCAACCCATACTGCATGCTGTACATGTTCATGTTCCAATACTGTGAAATGCACTGCATCAAAGTGGAGACCATGGCGGGGTATCGGACGGGTACATCAGATACATGCAAGATAGCTAACATCCTGTCATTGTGAAATGTGTCTACAGGGATAAGATGAATGGCAGGACACACAGCCTACAGTAGGGACATGTGTGAAACAACACCATCATATGGCGCTACAACTGTAAATATACCTGTATTACAATAGCAACCGTTACAGATCGACACTGTGTCATAACATAGTACTGTTGTCCACATAATTAGCTGGTAGTAGGCTGTTGCATGTAGTGTCCCATTCTTGGGACACTGCAAACTGACATGTACAGGCCATAGTTGTCAAGCATCTGCAAAAAGGCTGGAGGTGGAGAGGGTGTGTCATCATGACACAGCAGTGCACTGCAGCAGAGATCCTAGATATGCTAAGAATGGCTGTATCTGCACACAATCAGGTTAAATTACTGTGGCAGACATAACCCTGACTCCACAGCAATAGTGACAGCAGTGTGTGAACTCCAAGGGATGTGCACATGAACAGACCTAGCAACCATGCAGAGTTGTGAGACATGTGTAGGGCACCCCCCATAGCTATGGTAAGGTCTGGCGGTTATCAGTGTAATTGTCTTGTATTGGTCATACATGCACCGCTAATGTTGTGATCTGTAAAGCAGACATCAGGCATTCACAAATGATATCTGTTCACATATCATCCCAGGTATGAGTTGCTCTAACACATAGTGGCTGTGAGCATTGGAGCTGACATAACTGACACAGTACTACACATGCAGCAATGGTTTGTACACCTGTGAGGTATGGTGCATGGTACAAGGCAGGGTGCAGAACAGGTCCACAGTACCATTATGTACATGGGTGCAGTGTTATCAAGGGGTAAGGGCCATCACCTACCAACACAGCCCATGCATCACACACATATATACTGGCGCTAGCATGAAGTCACTATAGTTGCACTGCATGCTGTTGAGTACCATATGTAATGCATGCTGACAGAAGGGTAATGGGAGGACTGTGTGTACAAAAGTTGTGCAACCTCACATGTAGGTGTGTGTGTGTGTGTGTGTGTGTGTGTGTGTGTGTGTTGATTGTGTCTGTAAGTGCAATATGGTGGAGCGGAGTGATTAATGCATGTCAGATGTGTGTATACATGTGTGTCTTTGTGGGTGTCCATGTATGCACAGGTGATTGTGGAGTTGATCACATAGAAGTACTTCTCCTTGGGATTGTGCCGTACATATACATGGAGGGACACACGAGACACCAGGACAAATTGTTTGATATGTGAAAACAGGACAGCTGATAGCATAACAAGGTCTGTAGCATGGAACATGCACTGGGAGGGAAGTACACACCAGGTATATACATCATATTGCCATCAGCAGATAGATAACCAGCTACCCACATATGTAGTACTACTAATGCAATGGGGAATTACCAGAGCACACCAGTGAGTGTATCCAGATATTACTGTTGTCCACATGATAGGCTGATTGTGCAGCAGATGTGGCTTGCACTGAGCAAGACTGTAGTAAGATACTCTGATCTGTGACATATGTAGTGAATGTAGCAGCCCCAACTATATAGGGGCCATGTACAGCATGACTGGACATACACGGGGTTAACACTGGATGAGAGCAGTGAGGCCACGTATAACCTACTCCACTCAAGTCAGGGAGGTGATGGAGTAACAGGTCATGTGTTGTGACCACGTGTAGGCATGTAGAGAGATGATATGTTACTTGGTAGCATTAATGAATGTATGTTAGCAAGTGCCATGTAGGATGGGGAACATATGTAACTGAATGTGGGACTGTCTGTAAACCAAGGGACAGAGAGGTAGTAAGGTGGACTGTCTGTATGTGTGTGCGTGTGTGTGTGTGTGTGTGTGTGTGTGTGTGTGTGTGTGTGTGTGTGTGTGTGTGTGTGTGTGTGTGTAAATGTGTGTACAGTTATGCAATGCTGTACAAGTCTTAAAGTGTGTTTTTGCTTCCCCCACAGAAGGTGAGTTGGGTCAGGGCCCCTCCTACATGCAATCTGAGGTTGGTGTCCGTACAGACACTGATGATGATGATGATGATGGTACTGTTGAGGCAAAGGTGGAGTTGTCAGAGGCTGATACTGCACCATCATTTTTCATCCTCCTCCTAGCCACCCCAAGTCCACACGCAGTTACAGTGCCCATACACATCCCATCACAAGCAGCCATAGCAGAGGTACAGTTGGCAGTTGGTGCTGCTGACCAGGAAAGTGTGGTTTCCATCCAATTGTGTTGGGTCACAGATGGCATAGCCAGATGTCTGGCAGGGCATGACATAGGCAGATGTACTGTGCTGCTCATGGGAGAGCCACTGGTCATCATGCCCCTGGCAGAGGTGCCACAACTGGTACCACCAGGAACATGTTTCAAGCTGTCATGGAGGCACAGGCACAAACGGAAATATGCAGCAGACTGGGCCTGAGGCTGCAGAGGTCTGCTTTCTCATCTGTAACTGACAACATCCGTGAACTTGCTGCTGCCCTCTGTGAACATAACGAGATCATGGATAGATGGTAGGGTGAGAACGGGGACTCCTCAACCATAGTATGTCCGTGCTTGAAAACATGATGGGAGTGGTGCAATGGCTGCATGGACGTAGGCCAGAAACACCAGCAGTTGGCGGTCGACGAGGACATTCTAGGATGCCAAATCACTCCTGTAGTGGCAGTACCAGCCCCAGCACACTACTGGGGGTGCTGTCCACACCACCCCACAGCAGGTCTCGTGCACATGGCCCTGGCCAGTCCCAGGTGGGACATGGTTCCTGTGGACATCTGTCATCATCGGGGAGAGTAGCACATCAAGGTCTGTACCTGCAAGTGCCCATGGAACCCCTGGCAGGCACAGTCAGAGTGTCCATGGCCAGAGGTGGTGAACTGCACACTCTGCCAGGTATGGTCTGCAGCTGTCCAAAAACACCTGTCTAAGGCAGCTACATGGCAGAACTGCATGCATGCATGCCCACACACTATGCAAACACACCTAGGGCAACCCCATACTGATACACACCACATCACAACACCCGGATCAAAGAATTAAACCCCTCACCCACACACATGGTGTCAAATATATGACTCACCCTCTGCCTCTGGCAAACCAGCAACACACCCTGTCCATATGATGATACCTGTGCCACACCCCTGTCATCCATAACATCGATGCATGGACAGGCTAATATGGTTATGATGCACATGATGACTGTAATGGAGTGCTGCAATGTACTGCAGTGTAAGATGTTGTGAGGGGTAATGTGTAATGCATACATGTCAAGTAGTGCAGCCATCCAGCTATGATGCATTTCAGCTGTTAGTAACACTGATTGATTGTGCTCTCCATAATGTTATCCATTTGTTTTGTATGTGTACATGTGTCAGCAGGAGGATGGTCTGCAGTCATATTCCACAAGGGTTATGGCACTGTGGTGACACCATGACCGTGACATATCCAGTGTACAGTTGCACACATGTCACAGGTTTGTATAACAGTTATTGCCTGTGTCACATTGACATGTGACCCACTGGGACATGTATAATTTGCAACCTTATGTCAAGCCATCCACATACACACACATCCTTACTTGGCAACACTGTGACTAGACCCCTACCTAGGTATGTAGTGCTACTGAACTGTGTGGCTTTCATTGCACACACCACATAACGTTTAGGATGAGGTGTGTACCAGGTTACATGTTACATGCAAAACATCTATGGACATGTGCAATATGGTAATGGGGGATTTAATGGTTGTATATGGAGAATACATAGTGTGTCATACCATCATATACACATTGACAGACACATAGGCAGGCACACATCTTAGAGACTTGGGCTTATTGGTGCTAACGAACTAGTCCATGTGTAAAATGTGTTAAAGGTAGGCTGCACATAGCACATGTGTAACTAGTCTGTATTGTGGTATTTGTTACCTGTATGGTTGATGGTGACAGTGGTCACCAAAAAGTGGTACGTAGGACCTATGCCGGGTGTACCATGCAGTAATGACAGTGTACACAGCACCCACATCCCCCAGTGGATATTGTACACACTGGAACCCATTATGATACTCTGACATAACCACTATCACACATTGCCCACGATGGCAATACAACCTGATGTATATCACAACAGTGGCACTACAGAGATATGCATCTAATGCAAATGCCACAGGCATAGTAGGGTGTTGCATTGTGATGCCTCATCCATGGACAGTGACAAACTATCTGTACTACTGTGTGGCAATGTGTAATGTAATAGGAGTATGTGGCTTTGAAATGGTGTACCCTACAGATATGCAGACATGCACACATACACACACTTGGCAGACCTCAATGGGTTTCCCATGCCTATCGACCCATTTTTACAACACTGTTGTGCCGGTACTGTAAGGCACATGCAACTGTTAGGGAAAGGAATGTAACAGGGTACATGTCATGTCCAATACAACAGCAGCCACATCTGACTATGGCAATGGGTGTTGAGGTGGTTGTGAAAGCCTTCATGGAATTCCCAACTACAGGTGTACTAACACACAAACACTGCTATCCTCAGTAATGTACACATACACATGTCAGTACTGTGGTGTATTGCTGCAGGTGGTCATAGCTGTGTACCTAGCTATTGTACATGGAGGGATTGGATGTATAGGGGTTATGTGTGTACATTGGTATTATGCCACCTGCCATGTGCCAGCAGGCAATCTTATCGACAGACACCAAGTTAGTGACCGTCAGGGAGAGAGTGACATGCATCAGTCAATCCTCTGGGTGCCTTATGCACATGGACACTGAGATGATCCAGTTGACATGTATGCAACATGTATTACAACACATGGTTAGTGTCTGTGATGGAGACCTGTACCCAAGCATGTTCAGTTGACTGTGGTAGTGTGTGATAGGAGCTGTAGCCAGGTATTACAGGTGTGCTCTCTGGAGTGTTGAACCCAGTCCCAGCTACTGCACAGATATTGATGTTCCCCATTTGTAGGTGTGCCTCAAGAGAGTGCCTATTTAGGTTTAGACTTTTAGCATTGAGTCGCATTACCTTCAATTTTGCATGCTTGTATATATTACCGTGGTGGTTTTGTCCTTTGAACCTTACCTAGATAAGACACTATGGGGGTGCCAAGAGCTGTAGCCAGTAACCTGAAACCCAGGGGTAACAGGTGGGTAACAGGTGCAGACCATCTCTGGCAAAGCATCGTGGTCTGTAAATCATGTCGTTCAAGGCAGACAGATACTGGATCCTCTTTGAATGACATCAGATGCTTAGTCACTTGAAGTCATTGCTGTGTATATGTATATGTGTGAGTGTTTATATGTATATATATATATATATATATATATATATATATATATATATATATATGTACATATATATATATATATATATATATATATATATATATATATATATATATATATATATATATATATATATATCTCCATATATGTATGTGGATATGTATATGGCCATATATGTATGTGGATATGTACATGTGTATATATCTACATAGATATGTGGATATATGTGTACACATATATGTTTACCATATGTCCAGAACATGGAGTGGAGTCCTACCTCAGCATCAACAGTCCCTACCCCATAGTGCAAGGGGATGTCATGGATGTATTGCAGATATATATGTAGACTTTTGCTACTGTCATAGGGGTGTCTTAACAGACATGTTAGGTGTGGGAGGTCACATCTGCTGCAGACATGTGCAGCACTGCCTATGGACAGACATCCTAAGGGCATCATAGTACAGTACCACTGCTAGCTCAGTAATGATTCTATGGATTACAGCAGGGATACAACCAATATATGTGGACAGTCTGGCACTCTGTGGCCAGTCCAGAAGTGTACACATGTGCCCTTCATGCAAGACATGTGGACCACACCTCCCAATTTGGATGTTACTAGCCATATACATGGGTATATCACGACAGTACTGGGGTACATATGCCCATACAGTGTATGCACACACACATACCAGTCTGTCCAGACACACAATACCTTGTGGTACTGAGTTCACATGGCCACATACTACCTAGTAGATAGTGACATACATCTGTACAGCATACCACTGCTTTGTCAGAAATACACAGCAGTTATGCTGGCCTGGCAGCAGTATGTCTTGCAAATAACTGGACATAACAGCACACTGGGCTAGGCATGTTACAAAGCACTGGGAAAACTACAGGCAGACTGCCACAACAGTAGACTACATATTGTATGGGAGAATACACATGTACCTGCAATTATAGTGGGCTTGGCGCAGGTCAGAGCACAGCGTAGCAGACACCTCTGAGACAATGCATACCCACATCCAATGTCAATGCAGCCACAGCCACATATGATACACAAGCTTAATATGACACTGTAACGATTGTCTGATAGACACCATTCTCATATGTGCCACTCACACACTAACCCTACATACAGTGGTCATGGCACAGTGTGGTCCGATGGCCGTCTGTGGTATGGGACACGTGTGTGTCTGGCCCTACAGACATGTGAGCGAGTAGGGTACCATACACTGGAGCAGCATGTAACATCAGATAGAACAGGACCGAGAACAATAGTGTCTATACAGAGCGCAAGGGTCGTAAGTGCAATACACATACTGTCGTCAATCATCCTAACTCAGGGGTCTGCAACCTGCTGTAGTGGCTCACTGTACATCTGAGGATTAATGGACACTCTACAGCACAACACACAAAGACAGAGAGAGAGTGATCAAGCAATCCCAACACAGGAACACAATTATGGACATATGTTAGGTATTGTTTTTATATACTTTGTTATTTTATATCTAGTATAACTATATATGAAACCGCATATGCTCTGCTGTCTCCATTTTAGGAGTCAGATAGCTGTTGTGCCTCCTGATGACTTTAGTTTGGTGGTTGAGGGATCAGGACTGGATCTTTGGACAGTGAAGGTTGCAAACCCCTGCCCTACATACAAAGACCACAGTACTGAACACACAAACACGGAATGTCCAAGTAATGTCCTCAGAAACAACCCCTACTACACACATGTCCAGCAGTCTGTTATCTGACTGGCTTGTTATCAGGTATGATGTCAATAAATAATGGTGTACAGAACATATGCACCATATATATGTGGGCTTCATTTGCACATTACATGTGTGCACCTCTGCAGTCTAGAGGTCAGTGTATGAAACAGTGTTATATGCCCCTGTAAGTCAGTGTACGTGGGGGTATGCACCATAAGTATCCTAGGGTGTTACAACATGTGAGGAATACCAGTAGTAAGCTGCCTTAAAGTATACAGATGTACATTACCATACATTTCATCTTGTGAACATTGCTGGCCTACTGCTTACTGCCATCAGTGTGATTGTGATGATTTCAGTTATGCATTGTTATGTAACAGATAGAGGCCATTCAAAGAAAACCAAGCAAAGTTCAAACCAATAAATCCAAAATCCACAGAAGAGGCAGGACGACACCACACCAAAAAATAGCGTATAACCGTTTATTATCCGCTTTCGTAAAAAACTTCCTCAGAATAAAATCAGTTAAGACAACTTCCTTGTTAAATACAAATAAACAAGTCAGGTGATTAATTAAACAATCAAATATTTAAATACAAAAAGTTTTTTAAAAACAACAAACTACCAAATAATGTTTAATTTGAGGCAAAATGAAGATGGACTAACCCTTCGTCTTTGTTAACAATACTGGCCATTGTGTCAAATTAGGTCTTTTCCCCCCTAGTGATTGCATGGAGAGTGTAGTTAGAGGCTGCTGGGCTATACATCTGCATTACATATTGTTGTTTGCTTGACATCCTGTGGCCCAGTCTGTCTTTCCTGTTGTACTACTTGAAGGCCTTGGTGTGGACACCAACAGATGTGATGTTTTCGAAGTGCTGTAATAAATTACCTGTTTGAGAGTTGCATTACTCTTTTTGTATGTATTTCAAAGCATAATCAGCTATATGACATGGCATGTACAACTGCAATAGTACACAAATAAACCTTTCTTATGTATACAAACCTGTGTGTTGTGTTACATCCTTTGACTTCTCTGTGGGTATATGTTTCAGGCAACAATTGTCTTTGGTATGGGTAACTCATATAATGTCCATCGAATGAGGTTGCAACTGTAGGGATACTGGCTGTTCAGTATGGTGTGCGCCCTCTGACTATGTATCTTCTTAGACATACCCCTGTGTGTGTATGTGTGGTTACATATGTATCTATATATCAATACATATATATATATATATATATATATATATATATATATATATATATATATATATATAAGTATCTGCATACGTGTGAGTGTGTGTGTGTGTGTGTGTGTGTGTGTGTGTGTGTGTGTGTGTGTGTGTGTGTGTGTGTGTGTGTGTTAGGACTGTTTATGTCTTACACATTGTACATTCACTATGGTAGCCAGACTGTACTGCATGATATGTTATCAATACCAGCCTGACATAATACAGGTGGGATGGCTTACTGTTAACATCTTGTGGCCATGTAGTGTCAGGTCCTGGTTATGGCATTTGCAACAGTTGGTATTGTATTACAGGGCAGACCTGTTTTGCTGGTTGGGGGGATATCAATACATGTAAGACTTATGTTGCTTGAGCCCCCTCACCCCCACTAATGGTACTTGTGTTATTATATGTCTTTGTTATGTTCTCTATGATATATGTATATATATATATATATATATATATATATATATATATATATATGCATATATATATATATATATATATATATATATATATATATATATATATATATATATATATATATATATATATATATATATATATCTGTATATACATATCTATATATAGATCTGCCCAGCAACGGAAACAAATCCCTCTGCAAGGCTCAAACTAGGACCCTGCACACGATACACAAAGTAATTTACCACTAAGCCATGACAGATATATGTAAACTTGATGTTTTCAGAAACATATCTTCCTGCCCATTCATGCAACAGTACAGAAAATGTACACCAACATCTAGATGTATGCGTGTGTGTAAATATATTAATATCTAAACATATACAACATATCTATATATGTATATATATATATATATATATATATATATATATATATTTAGAAATATTTACATATATATATCTATGACTGCGGTGGTGGTACTGCGGTAGCATTGTTGCCTTATAGCAAGACGTTGTCCCGTTTCGATTCTCAGCTAGAGCGTCTTATGTGTGGAGGCATACGTGAATGGGGCGTGCTTCAGGGCTGGTAACCCGGTACGTAAAAATCCACTACCAATCATTAGCGGAACGGAGTTCCGCTGTGGTGACCCCTATCCGGGAAAAGTCAAAAGACACAAACAAACAAATATATATATATATATATATATATATATATATATATATATATACACATATACATGCAAATGCCTACATTGACATATATAGATATATATATATATATATATATATATATATATATATATATATATATATATATATATATATGCACCTTTATGTCTACATATACACAGCAAGGTACATTTATGTACGCAGATATATAGCTATGTAGGTATATACGGACATAGTCATACATATGTAAGGTGATATATATATATATCTAAATAGGTATATGTGGCCATACATCTGTAGATAACAATGGTAGATTTACAGAAACAAATATGTCCACGTGCACCGTTAATGTGGTTGAGAGGCCCCAAACAATATATGTCTTGTACGAATGGGCATTCTCCACAGCCAAACACATCTGCCCTGCAATGCACTACCAAGTGCTGCAGATCCCATAACTATGACCTGACATGACATGGGCACAAGATGTTAACAGTAATACATCCCACCTGTATGATGTCAGGCTGGTATTGGTAATGTCATGCAGTACAGTCTGGCTCCCACAGGAAGTGTAAAATGTGGAAGCTATCAACATCCCCAGGATACATATACTCAGACACATATCTGCAGATACAAATATACCTGTATATAATTACATACATATAGATATACATGTGACTACACATACACTCACAGAGATATGTACAGTAAGATACATATGTAGAAGGTGCACAAAATATGGAACAGCCACTATATGTACAATTTATACCTGAACAACTGGACACTGTATGGGCCACCCATACAAATGACAATCATTGCCCTCAAAATTCACCCAGAGAGAGATCATAGGAAAAAAAACACCACACACAGGTTTGCAAGTATGGGAAACCTTTATTTTTGTATTATTACAGTTCTATATACTATTGCTACTGTAATTGGGATTGTTTTCACAGACATGGTGTGTGTGAGAGGTCACATCTGCTTTCCCACATGTGCCATTGGCTACTGACAGACATCCTATGGACATCATAGTAAAGAACTGCTGCTAGCACGTATTGCCCCTCTCAACTGCAGCAGGGATATTGGCCAATATATGTGGACATTCTGACACACTCTGTACAGTCCAGAGGTATAAATAGAACCTCTTAGTGCAAAATATGTGTACCATGCCTGACAATATGGATATTAACAGCCATGTAGATGGGTATAACAACTGGTATACATATGCCACTATAGGTTATGCATTCACACACCCCTGTCTGGCCTGACACATAATAACCACTGGTACAGGGGTGCCATGGCCACATACTACCCACTAGATATTGACATATGTCTGTACAGCATCCCACTGCTCTGTCTGAAATACATGACTATTAAGGGAGGCCTGGCAGCAGTACATCTGGCAAGTATCTGCACATGACCTCTCACTGGGTAAGTACACTAAGCTGCTAAGCATGTAAAATTGCACTGTGCAGGATACAGGCAGACTGGCTTAACACTGGCCTACATCTCCTATGAGGGAATGCACATGTACCTGCATATATCAGGCTATACAGACATGTCACAGCACAGGGTAGGATACACCTGTGTGAAAGTGCATAACCACAACCAATGAGAACACAGCCACAGCCACATATGGCAAGCTATCATAATATTACAGTATATGGGCTATCTGTTCAACACCATCCTCATATGTGCCACTCACACACTAACCCTACATATACTGGGCCACTACACAGTTTGATCTGATGACTGACTGTGGTAAGGGACATGTGTGTGTATGGCCCTACAAACATGTAAGCCAATATGGTAACATACAGTGGAGCAGCATGTAACATCAGATAGGAGGGGACGTAAGATGATGACAACTACCACAGTCTGTACACAGGCCAAGATAGATATTGACAATACACTCACTGTCGACATTCACCATAAGTACACAGATCTCAGTACTGTACAAACAACCACAGTATGTCCAGGTTATGTCATCAAATATAGCCGCTACTGTACATAACATGTGTAGCAGTTTGATATCTCACCAGCTAGCTATCAGATATGATGACACTAATTATGATGTACAGCACATATCCACCTCTTCATGAATGACATATGTACAAAGGTTGACAGAGTTGTGGCTGGAAGCACATACACAGGGCCAATATTGGCATGTTGCTGTGATAACCTCATACATTTACTGTTGTTACAGGGTTTGTTGCAACATATGTCCTATGAGGGATATGTAATCAGTAAACATCACGGCTTTCACCATCTACAGACTGCAATACTCACTTTACCTTCTGCAGTCCACAGATAGATGCTCCATGGGTAACACATGAAACCTAAGGCACAGATGACCCTGCAGATGGGGATTCCTCATAAACATAGAACTGACATGGCAGGTATTGAGACATGTAGGACAGCCATATCCACACACACACTGTTAAACCAACATTACTCCAAATGCAGTATAGCTGCACAGGTCAGGCACATCCCCCTCCTGTGGGTTGCCCTGTTTCCACAGTGTATGTTTTTAGAGGTAAATCTCCAATCCATCTGAGATGCTGTTTGCCAAACAACAGATCTAGTTCCTCCTCACAGTGAATGAAAAGGGTCAACGCCAACATGATGTTCCTAGATACTGGAGTGTGTTTTCATGCAATTGGCTATGGGAATGTTACCACAGCTGTTACACGTGCAATCAGCTAGGGGAGGGTTGCAATTCATGCATAGTCCATTAGCTGATCATAAGCATCACTTAAAATACACATGCTGCTGCCTGAGCAAAGCAGGTGTAGATCTACACATCCACCAGGGATGGAGTGGGAGAGGCAGACAGAGACAAAGGCAAGTCAGGGTGGGGTGAGAGAGTAAAACCTAAGCATGTTTGTGTCACACACCTACCAGCACAGGGTATCAAACCCCTGCCGACTATGTTGTACTATCACACTTCTATGTAGTTATTGGATGTGCCACATAGGTTACCTGTTGCGGAGTGATGGTGAGTGACATCTGCAACAGGGATACGGTAGCTATATGGTAGTTGAAGTAAACATGCCTGTCCGCATGAACAGGTGCCAGTGTCAACACAGCCACACTCTCACAGGGACACACACACATTGACACACTTGGCAGGGCCAGCATTACAACTCATCAGTAGTGGGATTGCCACAACACATCACTATGCAGGTATCACATGCACTAAATGGGTCATATGGAGGTTGTATGAGCAAAGGGTATGGGGAGGTGTCTAACATCAGACAGAATGCTTCAGTATCCAAATGAAAGAAAAAAAACTGGTAAAACAAAACAGAACTGACCAGCACCAAAAAGATAAATGGTTATTGGGTAAGGCAAACATATAAAGTCCACTAAGCGCTTTCACCCACTTACTATCCTGGGCATCATCAGAGTGAAATAAACATTCAATGATCCCTCTGCTTTATAAAAACACAGGCATGAACAGGTGCCAGTGTCAAAACAGTCACATTCTCACAGGGACGCACACACATTGACACACTTGGCAAGGCCAGGATTACAACTCATCAGTAGTGGGATTGCCACAACACATCACTATGCAGGTATCACATGCACCACATGGGTCATACGGTGGTTGTATGGGCAAAGGGTATGGGGAGGTGTCTGACATCAGACAAAATGCTTCAGTATGCCAATGGGGGTTGCAGTGAGTGTGGATGTGAACATATGCACCATACAACACACACACACACACACACACACACAAACTTAAGGGTGCCAGTACTGACATGCATAGGTGCATGTCTGCATGGGTGTGTGGTGGTCAACTGTGCCAGATGGCTATACAAGGCTAGGCAATGGGTATATCTTGGCATCAGGCTACATGGCCTGCATTGTGACTCAGGGCTGTAGTTTCTGCATTTGCCCACACAGGTGGGCATTGTATCCCCCATCCAGTCACCTGGGTGACTATTGTGTGTGGCCAATGATGTGCATCACTTGCCATGTATGTGTTCCTTAGTCCATGACATGGACAGTGTCTGGGATGTGCACACCTCCCACATGCATTTACAGTGACATGTGGAACTGTACCTGGGGTGTCTGGCCCAGGTTGTGAACACAGATTATCATCAGTTGTGCCAGTCTTGCTAACCTGTGGCGGGAACTGGTAATGATCAGCAGGTTTACCCTGCACCTACATTGATAGCATACTAACTGCATTCCTTGGTGTCAATGGCGTCTGTCCATACATGGCATGTTGTCAGCCATGGTATAGGCTTTGTGGGTCACATGTGATGGCACCACAGGTGTTGCAGGTGTCCATTGGGGAACATGGGGGAGGTGCACTGTCTGCATGTACGTGCATATTAGACAGATGGACAGGGTGCCATGCCCTCTGTGGCCCACTGCTATCACTCCATAGTTACTATCACTGGTCAATATGCAATGTACTACCCACATATTGGCTGTTGCCTAAGCATGTGTGTGTGTATGAGACATGGGTTGAGAGTGTGCTCTGGGTAATTCTGGGGTTGCTAACTGTGATTGCCTGGCCTTGATGACACATGTATGGGTATGGCTTTGCACCCCAGCCTCTCAGCTATTTCACATCTGTTATCCCTGTACGATGGACATTGTGATATATAGCAGGGCCACCATATAAGAAACATGCAAAACCCGCTCCACATTGGCCACAAACTCATACCCACCCCCACACAGGATATGAGTTACCAACACACACGCACACACACACCTGCCATGTCTGGGAGTAGAACCTCTACCTAACTAGTCTATTACACTACAGCACTATGCAGTTATGGTACATGCCATGGAGATTACTGGAGTACTTGTTCCCCAAAGGTGTATATCACATTGGATGACATCAGCAGTATTGCCAAAGTAGGACATTCAAATTGTAATCAGCGTGATTAGCCTAAAGTATATTGCTCCCTACACAGTGACACACACACAAAACATCCACAACCAACATGTGTGGGTATAGGACCCCTAACAGAGGTCTATATCACACTACAGCATGAAGCTGTTATAGGACACACCATGAGGATTACTGGAAAACCCCTTCCCCAAAGGTGTATTTCACAATGAATGACATCAGCAGAATTGCCAGACTACGCAATTTGAAATGTACTGCGTGTGACCAGACTAAAATGCATTGCTCCCTACACAGACAGTAACCCACACACAAAATTCCACAACTGACGTGTGGATATAGAACCCCTAACAGAGGTCTATATCACACTATAGCATGGAGCTGTTATAGGACACGCCACAGGGATTACTGGACTACCCCTTCCCCAAAGGTGTATTTCACAATTAATTACATCAGCAGGATTGCCAAAGTAGGCCATTTGAAATGTACTGCATGTGACTAGCTTAAAATGCATTGCTCTCTACACAGACAGTGACACACAAAACATCCACAGCCAACATGTGTGCATATAGCACCCCTAACAGAGGTCTATATCATGCTACAGTATGGAACTGTTATAGGACGCACCATGGGGATTACTGGAAAACCGTTTCCCCAAAGGTGTATTTCACAATGAATGACATCAGCAGGATTGCCAAAGTAGGCCATTTGAAATGTATTGCATGTGACTAGCCTAATATGCATTGCTCCATACACAAACATCGTAACACACACAAAACATCCAGAAACACCATGGGTGGGGGATGGAACCCTAACACAGTCCTAAATCACACTACAGTAGTACGCAGTTAAGGCATGCACTGTGGATATTACTGTTCTACAACCTTCCCAGAGGTCTGTTTCTAGGTGGGTGACATCAGCAGCCCTGCCAAAGTTGAGCATCTGATTGTAGGGAGTGTGAGTACCCTAAAAAGCATTGTCCTCTACACAGACACACAAACACTTGCCATGTCTGGGATTAGAACACCTATGTATGACATCAGCAGCCTTGCCAAAGTTAAGTATATGACTTGTAGGGAGTGTGAGTACCCTAAAAAGTACTGCTTGCTACACATACAGAGTCAGACAGACACACACTTGTTATGTCTGGGATTAGAACACCTATTTAATTACTTTATCACACTACAGCAGTACACAGTTACAGGATGCACTACAGAGATTACTGGGCTACAATTTTCCTAGAGGTGGATTTCTAGGTGGATGACATCATCAACCTTTACAAAGTTGAGAATATTACATGTAGGCAGTGTGAGTACCCTAAAAAGCATTGCTCTCTACACAGACAGACACACTTGCCTTGTCTGGGATTAGAACACTTAACTAACTACTTTATCACACTATAGCAGTATGCTGTTACAGGATGCGCTATAGACATTACTGGACTACAACCTTCCCGGAGGTTTATTTATACGTAGATGACATCAGCAGCCTTGCCAAAGTTGAGTATATGACTTGTAGGCAGTGTGAGTACCCTAAATAACATTGTTTTTTACACAGAGTCGGACAGACACACACACACACATTGGCCATGTCTGGGATTAGAACACCTACCTAATTACTTTATCACACTATAGCAGTATGCAGTTACAGGATGTGCTACAGACATTACTGGGCTCCAGCCTTCCCAGAGGTGCATTTCTAGGTGGATGACATCAGCAGCCTTGCCAAGGTTGAGTATTTGATTTGTTGGGAGTGTGACTACCCTAAAAAGCATTTCTCTCTACACAGTCAGACAGATACGCACACAAACACACACACACACACACACACACACACACACACACACACACACACACACACACACTTGGAACTCCTACCTAACTAGCTTATCACACTACAGCAGTACACATTTTTGGGATGTGCCATGGAGATTACTGGGCTACAACTCTCCCAAAGGTGTATTTCACATTGGATGAACTCAGCAGGCTTGTCATAGTAGGGCTATGGGGAGGGCAGTGTGTGTGCATGGGGCCTAACCCATTCATCTAGAGGCTGACACACCAGATGTGCGCACACACAGGGTCATATTTCACAGGTACGTGTATACAGCTGCAAGATGACTACTTCCTTGTACAGTTATATTGCACAGCTGGCATGTGCACCACATAGTCGGTAGTGCTGACAGAAACTGGTGGTTAGTATCTGCAGTGAGTGATATCTGCACCTCATGTGTTTGGGGCCCTTTGGCTGTATGCTGGGTGCGACAGGCCTGGATGGCTCCTTGTCACAGTCACAGTCACCCTCTTCCACACATCTATGTCCGTCTACCTTTGGCTTATTATAGTGTGTTGTCCTTACATATATGTCTGTATTCCTATCCACTGTGTGTGTAAGGCATAAGTGGTGCATACTGACGAGTGTCTGCACTAACAACTGTGACTGCCAGACATGTCTGGTCCACTGGTGTTTGCAGACATGGCGAAGTGTGTGAGCATGCCCAGTATGGCCATCTGTATTGCATCTGTGGATCAAGTCCAGGTAGTTTGCACTGCAGTGCTGACCTTTGTGTCATACACCAACAGGTAGCATGCTGTCTCTGCAGGGTATCCATCGATCATTTGGCATTGACTGTTACTATATTTCTGCATAGCGGAGGAGCACACCTGATTGTTTCTACATTTCTATGAAGGTTTGAGAGGGGGCACACCTGACTGTTACTATATTTCTATGTAAGATGGGGGAGCACACCTGACACTTGCACATATTTGCTAGGACTGCACTGGTATGTCAGGTACTCAATTTCAGTCTGTAGTCTTACTTATCATGCTGGCTAGAGGCATACCAGTGTACTACAGATCTTAGCTTTTAATTACCTACATATTAGTTTCTTACTTCTTAGCCTTCAGAACTGATATCTCACTGCCTGTCCTGCTGTAGTCTATCTGTGTAGGCCTGGGGGGGTGAGGTTACCCATAGGCTTCATTCAGAGGCCATAGGACAGCATTTGATTGTGTTTGTCTACACCTGTCCTGCTGGGTGTGACTGTTGTTGGGTATGTGACCCCCCCCCCCGATTGGCATGTGTGAGTCACTTACCTTGTGGGTGTCCCAGTATTGAGGGTTGTGCTGCAGGGCTGCCTATGCCAGATGCACATAGTACACTCCCTACATATGGGTAGGCACAGGTAGTGTAATGCTTTGCATCCCTTTTACTGTATGTGAGAGTCGGAGAGAGGTGTTATTCCCAGGGTACCTCCCGTGTCAGTGTATGTGCTATGCGTTTCCTCTTTGCCAAGGCCAGGGCCTACTGGGCATGTCCTCTCTGCCTACTGGGGCAGGCTCAAGTTGTTCCTCCTATGAGTCACTCTGCACCTGTGTGGTTTGGGATGAGCTGATTAAGATAAAAGGGATGCTTTTGGATAGGGGTACCCAGATAAGTTTGGTACAAATATTATTTTGGAGGTACACAAAGGTTGGGGTACCAAATTTAAGCCTTTGCTGGGTATAGGGTAGAACAAATCATGCAAACCCAGTGGAGGCAAAAAATATGAAAGGGCCTTGGTGCTGGAGTACAACCATTACTCTAGACAAGTTCAGGAAATAGTGGAGAAGAACTGGAATATTTTTAAAATAAGCAATGATGTACAGCAAGTAGTAGGACACAAGCCTTTATTTATTTATAAAACAGGAAGAAATTTCAAACAGTTATTTGAGTATGACAGATCTGTTGTATCCACCTTGAAGAAAGGGCCGAAAGCTTGTGGTATGTGTAGGTATTGCTACTATATTAAAGTAAGTAATTGTATTACTTTGGAAAATGGTTTGAGTAGTAAGGTAGAATTTAGAAATGGGAATTGTAAAACAAAGAGACTAGTGTATTTAGCTAAATGTGACAGCTGTCTCACCTTTTACATAGGTAAGACAGACAGAACACTTGGAACCAGGATTCACAAGCACTTTTATGAAACGAGTATAAAAACGGAGACTAATGCCCTTTACAAACATTCAGTTTCATGTGAAAAATTCATTACGTTTAAGTTTGGAATTATTGAGCTTATGGTTAATGGGGGTGATTGGAGGTTGCAATTATTAAAGAAGGAATTACTTTGGCAATCAAGGTCAAGGGCAATTTTTTTCAGGTTTGAATGAACAAACATCCCTTAAACTGGAGCTTAAAGGTCATTATTGCTATGACAAAAGCAGTGTCATTACACTTTTTTACTTAGTTTAAAATGTAGTTTTATTCATTGTCCAATATTTTTTATATAAAATGGATTGTAACATTTTGTAACAGGCTTTTTTTGTATTGGGATTGTGGCAGGTTGCTTTATGAAGTGTTTTTCTCAGGAGTACTGTCAGTTTAATGAATTACAGATGAAGCTGTTTAATTGTTTGTTTAAAAAGTTTTAATATTTAAGGAAGGGAAGAGATGTAAATTATTGCATGTGAAGAAGTCTCTGGTTCTGAGATGAAAGTGCTCATACTGATATTTTTATTGGATTATTAAACAACGTGAATTCTCTGCTAGTGTTGGACTGCCTTTCATTATTTGGTTTTCTACGTTATATTTGTATTGTGTACTACATGCTTCAGACTTGTTTCATTTAGTACCAGTCCTGCAGCCAGCTTCAATGGCAGCCAGGCTCAGTGGACATTGCTATCACAGTAAAGGCTCCATCACTCTATATTTCTCTTCCTGCTCTTTCTTTCTCTCTCTCTCTCTCTCTCTCTCTCTCTCTCTCTCCCACAAGCCAGCAAGTTATGCTGAATGTGAATAAACTGTGGTCACCAACAAAGTACTAGATAGGATAACATTTCGTCAAAAAAAGTCTTTCCCCCAGATTCACGAATCCTCCCCGTAAGACTTAATAAGTCTTACTCTGAGGCTGCAGTTGAATGGTATGACATCAGCGTGCCATGAATATTCATGAGGGCATGCTGACTCAACTGTAAGTCTTACATGGACCGTTTAGGAAAGCAGGGGGCGTGTCCGACTGCTGAGCAGTCTAAATGTCCACGCCCCTGCAAGAATTGAAAAAGTAAAATGAAAACACACAAGAGCGAGTCCGCTCAAATGTCCTTGCACCCAACACCACACTCCCTGACATTGTAAACCCCCATCACAGTTATAAAAAGTAAAACATTATTTTTTTTTTTTTTAAATTCTCGAAATAGCTGCCCGTATTTGCACGGGTGTGCCCATTGCTTAGCTGTAGTTAGCAATTCCAACATGGAAGAGCATAAGAAAGAATGTTTATACAAATCACACCAAATAGCAATAGTGTAATGGTAGAGCATCCGCACAAAGAGGAGGTATTCATGGTTCAAGTCCCACCACTCCCCTTCTTATTTATGTTTTAAATCAATATATGAAATAATACCTGACATATGTGATTAAAATATTAGTAAAAAGCAGTGAAATGGCCAATGTATCAGTGAACAAAATATATATTTTTAAAGGATCCTGATATATAATTGCCCACAGTTAAACAGCGATTTACCCAGCGCAATAGAGTTGCCCAAAGTTTAAGAGCGCTTTACCCATCACAGTAGAGTTGCCCAAAGTTTAAGAGTGCTTTACCCAGCGCAATAGAGTTGCCCAAAGTTTAAGAGCACTTTACCCAGCGCAATAGAGTTGCCCAAAGTTTAAGAGTGCTTTACCCAGTGCAATAGAGGTACCCATAGTTTAATAGCGCTTTACCCAGCGCAATGTGTTTGCGCGGACGTGCGCACCACGCCAACCAGGGCACCGTAGGGCACCGTGGATCAATGTAGAGCAAATTTGCTTAAATGAAGCCACACCCCCTAGCCTGTCTGGACACTATTAAAATAAAATGAATGACAAGGTTTGAACCCAGGCCTCTGTGCATCATAATCAAAGTACAGAACCACTAAGCCATGACAGCTTAGAAGAAACAGCCAATGTTAACATACATATACTTAGAAATGGCAGGTTAACCATTACTAAACAGGTCTGCAGTCAGCCGAGAATTTTCAAAAATGGCCAATCACAAAAAAGTGTGGGAAATATGACATATTTAAGCCCCATAGGTGGGAATACTCGCCATAACTGACTGTTGCTCACATCTGCAGTTAGAATGGCTGGTGCTGGAGAGGGTACATGCTTCCGAGTGCAACGTTGGGGCATCGAGGCGTCGAAATACATGGTTTGGCTCCTTGTCCACCGTCATGAGTCAAGACTCCTGCAGGGCCAGTTCCAAGGGACGGAGTACAAGGCAGAGGCTTGGAACCAGTTAGCTCATGACCTCACCAGTGTCACAGGCATTCCTCGGACTGGTGAGCAGGTCCGTCACCACCATGCAGACCAGAAGAGATGGAAGCAGGACCGCCTGAACTGATGGATACAGAAGGCCCATAGGATGCAAGATGCCCCACAACTGAGTAGGTAGCCATGTAATGCAGTATGTAAGAATTGATAATTGATTCTGTATAACGGATAGGTATGTCTCAATATCCCTTCATTTACTTTGCAGCTGCAGGTGACCGTGCTGTGAATCAGCAAGCCTATACAGATAGGCTGCTAAGGCTGCACCACCAGGCAGGTTAGTGATTATTCTGCATGTATTGTTATATAAAATAGGGAAGAGAGCATGAAATAAAGTGTTGTAGTCCAATAATACAGCCATAAAATGGCCTGAATAAGTCCTCTGCATGTACTGTCAGATAAAAATGTCAGAGAGCCAGAAAAAGAGTGTAGGAATCTATTAAGAAAGGTAAAATATGTCCGGAATAATATCTCTGCAGGTACTGTCATATAAAATAAGTGAGTGAGCCTGGAAAAGAGAGTGTTCTAACCTACTAATAAAGGTATACTATGTCTTGAATATGTCTTCCATATGCATTGTTATAACAAATAAAGGAGTGAGCCTGTGAAAAAGTGTGTAATATCATTAATAAAGGTCTAAAACCCAGAGTGTGTCTGTGTAACTTAGTTTGAAATGTTGTACCCTTGCATTATACAAATAGTACTGTTTTAAAAAGTGCTGGCAACCCAGAGTTGTGCAGTCCCATCTAAAGTGGGTAATGGAAGTGCTAGTAGCTGTGAAGCATATATACAGTCCTCAACAGTCAGTTACTGGCTGGCATGCATAAGTAAATCTGGCACACGAGTAGCATGTTAATTTGTTCCTCAGAAATGTGAGTGTGCTTCAAGAAATGCAGGGTTCTGTACAAACTGAAGTGAAAATGTCATGTGAAAACATCCAGATATGTAGATGAAGAAATATATATGCAATCAAGAAATATGCAGCAGTAACATCTGCATCTTGGACAGTTAGTATGTCAGATATAGGTCATGTATATATTGAACTAGCCCAGCCCATTACACAACCTAATGCATGGTGGCAAGTGTAATAATAATACATGTAGGGGGTATACACTTGCAGTCACTAGGAATGTAGTGTAGACTAAAAGTAATTATAAGATGTTAATTGAGGTTTTTCTTCTACACCCTACTGTATGTGCATAAACCATGCAATTCCACACCTCAATGGGAATGTGTAATCTTAAATATTTGTTGGGACATATGTCCTATTGTTCTATAAATATTTGCATTCACGATGATGCATGTGCCCTGTTCAGACACCACAGTAATGGTGGCTTGTTGCTACCAAACATCCCTGCATGCTGTTGGAATATCCACTGTCATTCAATGTATGCATGTGTTTTGCTTGCTGTTCAACTGTTGGAACCTTGGTGTGTTGGGTTAATGGGAACATTACTGCATGCTGTTACAACTAATCTGGAATGCTGTTGTTTATGTTGTAATTAAACACACCTAATCACAGAACATATGGGAAGGCCGGTCTCAGCGGACCCACCTGTCCCTCCTCAGCTGGCGAGTGCACCTGGCACCAGCAGGTCCGGTGCTCAGCCCGGGCTCCCCTCCTCCATTGGTCCTGTGCCACCTTTGGGTGGAAGCGCTGCAGGGGATGGGGCTCATCCCCCCGTGCAAGCATAGGCAGAGAAGGGCCACCTGCCACCCTTCGAAGGGTCCGGGCTGTGGTGCGTAGGGAGATCCAGCATTCATTTGCTGATCCCCTACGCCAGCTCGAGGCGAGAGTGGCGCATCTCACAGGTGAGCCTGCCCATCCTACGCGGCCCCCAGCACAGCCACCCTCGGGGCTGTGCAGTGGTGACTGCCCATGGGTGGGGATCTCAGTTCCACTGTTACTATCTGTGGGATCATGGGCTTGCGATTTTCAAACATCCATCCCCGTCAGTTGTGTTCACCCACCCCATGTGTTATACACCGCCCCTGTATGCGTATTGTCTGTCTTGTCTGTTTACCTCCCCAACCTACCTCCCCGAACATACCTACTTCCTCTACCTCACTTTCCACTCTCACCTGAAAAAAAAAAAAAGGCAATCTGTACCCAGAAAAAAAATACACCCCATACATAGCCGCCCATTTCGCACACATGTCCACTGGACATGTAAACTGATAATTATAATTGGCAGTACAACATACTTTGTTGTCCTCACCCCTCTCACAAGGGTGGAACGTTTCAAATTTCACTCCAAATTTATTGTATATGCACAGCTGTTGCTGGTAAAAAAATGGGCAGCTATGGACCTTCCCTACACCCGTCCTGCACATCCCAAGCTTGTTTACCTACTGTCTGTCCCTCTTTGTGCCCCTTTTTTCACCACTTTCCTATCTCCCCATTTTCTTTTCTTTAAAAGAAATTAGCACAGGGGTTAGCAGGAGTAAGTACTTTTAAGTGGTAGTAAGCGGGTTTAAGCGAGTGTGTGCATGTGTGCAAACCTGCTTACAACTGCTTAAAAGTGCCTTAGTCACTCTATGTCAGGGCCCTTGTTCTGCTCAGCAGCAAAACAAAAAACCTCTGCTAGTCTCGAACCCCAGACCATTGACACAATAGACTACATGAATTACCACTAAGCCACAGCAGATACACAAACAACATGGTGCTGAAATAAATATATCATGCGTTACAATGAGGGAATGCAAATGGAAATTAGGAATGGCATAACACAAATCCTGTTCTGTGCATCTTTACCAGCAGTTGTTGTGGAATTGTATGACATGACTGTGAAAAGAGAACCAGCCATCCTAGCAGGGAATAATATTACAGCAGCACCTTACAAACACCACACAGTATCAAACCAGGATAAACACTGGCAAAGTTGAATAGGGCAGAGGCCAGACTCCCCAGTTGTGACTGCTTTATAGGGATGTCCCTGATTTGTAAACAAATGTTAGCTGTGCCCCACTGAATCTCTCTGAAAAGTACTATCTTTAGGCAGAGTAGTGTGGAATCACACGTAATGAATAATGTCAATAGGTGAGAGTAGACACTGCTTGCACATCAGAAAAGGTGTAGTTATACATATGATCTGATTCCCAAGAAAGTCTCAACTGCAATATGTCTGTAATATATTGCAGGTGTATTTCACTTATATGTACCTTTCATTGAGGCTATTCAAATATATACCTGAGAGTATCTGAAGCCTGGCAGAGGCAGAAACACACAGGCATATCAGCATTACTGCTGTTACACACTCTGCTAATAGCTTTGGAAGGAGTTCCACAAGCATGCCCTTATGTAGGAGTAGAACACAGAAATATCACAGGATGAAGCCATGTACTGCTAGCAACCAACTGTGACAATTCCAATGTGCCAGTGTTGAAAAGACTGGTGTGGTGCACAGACAAAGTATAACAGGCTAACGTCTAGCTACCATCTGGATATGTCCACAAGTGGGAGCTACGCAGACAGACTACTTGCCTTGATAGACTAACAGGTACACAGCAACCCTGTATATTCAGCAAGATAAACCTCACATGATAATAAAAAATGCTCTTTGCAGTTCTGCATCCCTACCCAAAGGTACAACACACCTGTGTATTCAGGCAAAAACAAGGATGTAGGTAGGCATACTCAGTACTGAAATATGTCCAGTTGTCTTGGGCAGCCTGTGCTAATGTCAACGCAAACAAACCACAAACTGTTCAGAAGTGAGTAACGTAATAATTATAGTATAGCAGTTCACAAACACTGCATGTGCCACAGGAATACAGTGCAATAACCACATTTGTATGGCAGTTAATTGTCTAATTCAGAAAGAAAGTACATACTCCCATGTATCCTGTGTTAGCATTTGGAGGGGTGAGTGCATGTCTACACTGAGAAGTGTGTACTGGAAGCAGCAACATTCAGGTTTGAGTACAACATGCATATCACTGGTTACAGCCCTAGCTTCAGATAAGAGACATATACCAACCTTCTGACTGACACAACAGTGTCCAGAGCAAACAAGCATGGGCCCCACCTTGGAAAGCTGAAAGGGCTACGCCTACCTAACCTAGCATTTTATAGCAGTGGGCTGCAATCACAGTGAGTACTACAATCACCACACAGCAGGCTGCATGCAATTACTGAATAGTGGGCAGCAATTGGTGCAGAGACTGTCACATGCACATGTGCAGATATTTAGAAAAGCAGGCTGTACCTGCTGTCCACACATGCAATAATATCATTGCAGGTACAGGGAGATAGAGAGCGAGAGAGAGAGAGACAGAGACACAGACAACAGAGACAGAAACAGAAACAGAGGGAGAAAACCCAAAACAAGCAACCAAAAAAAAAAACCAAAAAACAACAAAACTGTAACAACAGACAGAGCAGGGAAATTCAAAGGTAAGGTATGTAACTCATATGTATGTGCTTGCATGTAGTAGATGTTCCTGAAGAGTACTCTACACACTGCAAATCATCCATGTGTGGCAGCAGTACGTATCTATCTGTATCTGCACATGTGCATAGGACCAGGGACATACTGCAACTGTTAGTGAAAGGTGGACAGATATCTGTCGTTGAAGGTTGTTATGTGTACATATCTATGTAGGTCGTAGTATGTGACATAGAAAACAGCATGCAGTGCTGATATATGTCATGTGGTGGTTAAACTCTGTGGGACTGATTTGTCAGATCTGCTGTGTTACAGCCAGTGAGGCCTGCTAAAGTTACATGGGCTGAGGACACCAAAATGCATTCTGCACAACACTGTGCAATATAATCACATAATTGTACATCCCACAACTGTTGCATAAGTGATATCCCCACCATGAAAGGTGGACTGTGCATGTGCCTATGTGCACATCTATGTGTACAGCAATGGATGTGTACATGTATGTGTATAGATATGTGTATATATATATATATATATATATATATATATATATATGTATATATATATATATATATATGTATATATATATATATATATATATATATATATATATATATATATATATATATATATATATCTATATGTATACACACACACACATGTATAGAGAGAGAGAGAGAGAGCCATGGGGTCATATGTACTGCAACATGTGTGTGGTGCCCAAGGCATGGACTGTAGACAAGTGTCGATACTGCAGTGCCATTCCACCTTTCCAAAACACTGTACCCATTAACTACCACATAGGGAGAGATCTACCTAATACACAAGATGTGATAAGGGAACATGGGACACAGGTGGACAGTAGCCTCCGCTTTGATAAAGACAGTGCCACACTAGACCTGTAATCTGTCTGTGTGGTATATTACAGACAACAGGTGTGTCATCTAGGGAAATATAGGTCAGTGTTCCCCTCTACTCATCACAATGCCCTGTGTGGTATGTACCTCACATGACAACTACAGCAGGTGGAAATGCCACAGACATACCTCACAAAGGGTAATACTGGCTGCAAACAGATGCCCTATGCAGACTGACTCACAAAACCACATCTAGACAGCAAAAGATGTGTATTGTACTGTTAGGCAGACATAGTAGTATGGCATACGACGTGACGTAGTTCCTTGTTCACGACCGTGGTGTCTCATTGTAGGCTAAAGCAATACAGGTATGCTTACTGAGTGGTACTGCTGGTGAATCCAACTCCCATATGAACTGTAGTACTACCTGAAGCTGTAAGCCTAAACAGTACAGTATGGTGTGTGTTCACATTGTTTGGAAACACTGTCTTGTGTGTTTCCTGTAGTCTGCACAGAGGACATAACTCAGGCATAAGGGTTTGTAAGTAGTGGCACACAGTACTATATGGTACACAGGTAAAGCTCATCTGTGTTGGCATACAGTGGTGTGTTGTATGTTTGACTAATGTGTGTGAAATTATGCCTGTAGCATGGCCGCAATCATATGTGTGTTACAGGATATACGTGTGTATCTAGCAACATATATACTCTGTTACAGCAGTACGCCACCTATAGTAACAACTGTGCACATATGTTAGGCAGGGCTATGGCATCAACGACTAAGGTGGTTGAATGGTACTACTGTAACTGTACTTTACATTCATTGCAATGGATGACATCTCTGTTCATGCATTGGTGTGATATATATACACCTGTGGCAAGGTTGTGGGTAGTGTCATAAACAGTGTGCTGGGTACTGTTGCATAGTGGTTTGATATATAGAGTGTGCCTAGCACTGTTAGTCACTTGTGACCTGAGAACCAATAAGTGGTATTGAACATGTGTATCCACTGACAGACAAATGGATGGTATATATGTCAGTAAAGTGATATCTGTGGTTAAAGGTGTAAAGTGTGTCACAGGACTCGCTCACACATATTGTTCATATCTCTTTCAGCCAGATGGCCCACCAACATAAGCCGTCTTACACAGCAGTGGAGGAAGAGGAGATTCAGCAAAGCCTGGTGCAGCACTACACAATGCTGTTTTCCAGAAGCAGCCAGCACTAGCAGGAGTGGACTGCACTGTGGCAGGATCTTGTTTGTCGGGTAAATGACATAGGCATGCATAACCGGACATATGAGCAGGTACGCCATCACTGCAGTGATTTAATTAGACATGTCCGGCGGCGTGCATCTGATATCCAAAGACAACAGCTTACCATAGTTGGTGGGGTGGCCATTCATCCCCCCCTCACCAGAGTGGAGGGAGCTGCTCCTAAGCATGGTGGCTCCTGGACAACAGCAGCAACTCCCACTGGCATGTGTTGTCATGGAGGCTGGAGCCACCCAGCATGTTCACATGGAGCGAGCAGGTAACATGCCCTATCTGTAGACTACAGTTAACTGCATTGTTAGATTATGTCTACGTGAGATGTGTACTGTGTGTTTAGCAGTTGGGCTGCCTAGTGTTGTGCAGTACTGATATTTGGAATACTATCTGTACACCTGTGACTGTTGACTGTTGTTCTACTGTAGTTTAGCATACCCACAGTAACAATGCCACAGTTGTGGCCACTGACGAACTCTCTCATATTCTTGTAGGTCCCCCTGGTGTGACAGCAGGGCAAACAATCCATGCTAGTGAGTGTGGTATAACTGCAATATTGGTAATGAAATGTGCATGTCATAGGTAAGGTGTAGGCCATGTACACATAACACACCTAAGCATAATGCATGCCGTGCATGTTTGCTGTAAGACATTGCACAGCTCAGTAATGTCAGTAGCTGCATCAATGACATGCAATACACAGAGCATCAGACACAGTTGTGGCAACACCGTACTCCACATTGGCTAGGCATAGTTGCTACAGCTGTACACAACATAACACGTTTATCATACGCAGTACACAAACACATGCTACATATGACATTATCACACACCCACTGTAAGGTCACACTTCAGTATCCCACATGTCATCCACACACACATGATGTACCTCAGGGGTAGAGGCCTTTCATGGGGCTGTGCAACGCTCTTCAGCACATAACACAGTCATGTTAGGCAATGCTCCCTATTGGGCACCTCACACACCCATGTACAAAGTGGCTGTGTAATTGTGAACGTAGCCACGGCACTGCAGTTTGGGTACAGCATGCTAGGCGGTGGTCTGTCACACATTAGTAGCCGTGAGTGACCGCAAAATGCATGATGATGATGGCACATGGTACTACACCTCATCCAGTTACAGTGACCACAGTACTACACATAGCAGTCATTGCTTTGCACCTCAATGTTGTGTGTGTGTGTGTGTGTGTATGCAAACATATGCACCTATACACAATATGCATAACATGTTGTGTGTGTGCTTACATATACCAGTATACACAATATGCACAGCAGTCGCCATCTGTACAAAGTGTCACATATATGTCCTGGAATGCTATTGGGTGTATAGGTCACATGACACACATTGGGTATGTGTGGTGTTTAATGTTGCAGTCGTGTAGCATGCCATGTCATGGCTGGCACCGACATATCTGCAATATGTCCCACACTCACCATAACCACTGTACAATGGCCATGTCGAGCATTGGGATTCCTTCACATCTACATGCACCACTCATTCCATGTGTGTACATAGCAATGCATGTGCTACACCTGTGCCCACTATTATCTGCTATGGACACAGACACTGTAATCAGACATGGAAATCTATGTGTCACACAGATAACACATGCAGCCATGGTATGTATACCTGTGAGTGATGGTGTACAGGACATTGCAGAGCTGATAATACTTGTACAGCAATGTCGTGTCCATGTACACATTGTGTTCCAGGGTGTAGCCAATCACTGAACAACTTCACACATGCATCAAAGCCATGTATACTGTCATTAAATAGGGTCATCTACACTTGCACTGCATGGTCTTGAGCAACACATATTCTGCATGCTGACACGTGTGAGGTGACTGTTTGCCTTGTGATACTATCAACCACCTTCACCCACTATTGAGTATGTGTTGGATTGCTGGTGTGTGTGTGTGTGTGTGTGTGTGTGTGTGTGTGTGTGTGTATGTGTGCGTGTGCTGTAGTGAGGAGTGTATTTGTGTGCATGTGTGCATGTGTGCATGTGAGCATGTGTTCATGTGTTCATGTGTGCATGTGTGCATGTGTGCATGTGTGCTAACATCATGTACAGATTGTAAAGTGTGTTTCCTGTCTTCCTCTCACAGGTGCTGAGTTTGGGGTGGCTGAAAGTAGCAGGGGAACCTGAAGTCACTGCCACAAATAGTGGATATGATGAGACATGTATTCTGGCACAGGAAGGTTTGATAGGGTTTGTCGTTTGTCCGCCAATCGACAGTACACAGCGTTCAACCCCATCTATGCGCACACTCATACTGCCAATACATCCCTCATCACCAATGGCCTTAGCCGAGGGACAGCATACAGTTGGCAATGACCAGGAGAGTGTGGTACCCATGGCACTTGCATCCCCTCACAGCAGCCATAGCCAGATTCCTGGAATGGTACCACATAGGCGGATGTCCAGGGGTTCTCGGTGGAGCACTACTGGTCGTATTGCCCCTGGCAGACATGCCCTCACAGGTCTTACAACCTCCAGTATATTCCGGGCTGTAATGCAGGCACAGGCACGTATGGAGCGGTACACCAGACAGGGACTAAGGGTGCAGAGGGCCCATTACAGTGCTATCAATGACAGCATCTGTGACCTTGTCGGTGCCATCTGGAATTTTACCAAGGTCATTGATAGACTTGGGTGGAGACATTAGATGCCCTCCGCAATGTGTCTTCCATGAGCCAGGACTGTGCTGTATGGTTGAGACATCGACGCGGATGCATGCCAGCAACAGCAACAGCTGGCAGTCATCACAGACGGCCCACAGATCACAGCCACTCCCATAGTGGCAGTGGGGCTGGCCTGTCCATTGACCATCCTAGTAGACCACATGCACATGGCTCTGGCCAGTCAAAGCAGGGACATGGGTCCAGTCGTCATACCTCTGCCTCTGATGATAGTACCCAGTCAGGGTTGGTACCCAATACTGTCCGTAGCACCCCTGCCAGGCACAGGTACCGTGTCCATGGCCAGAGACAGTGATCTGTACAGCCTAGCAGGTACAGTCTGTGGCTGTCCCACAACCTCCCGTATATGGCAGCCACATGGTGGAGCTGTGTGCATGCAGACACACACACATTAACCAAACAACTAGGGCTCACACATAAACACACACATTACATCAACATTGGCCCATGCTGTACTGTTTTCCCACACACACACACACACACACACACACACACACACACACACACACACACACACAGACATGTCGATTGGATGGGTCAATGTCGGGCTCTGGCAAACCAGCAACACACCCTGTGCATATGATGACACCTGTGCCACCTCCTGTCATCTGTAACATTGATGCAGGAGCAGGCTAACATGGTGCTGATGCACAGGGTGACATTATAGCAGTGTAGCAATTTTAGCAAGTTGTCAACAGGAAAGTGTAATGATATCCTTGTAGGTATATCAGAGCAGGCATTATGCATCAAAGCTCTGATTGTCAATGTAGCATTGTTTACACCAGTGTTAGGTCTGAGTATGTATTGTCCACCCATGTGCCACTTGGCTGAAGTGTAAAGTGTTGCCAGCATGTGTTAGTGAGTGGACGGTACGTGTGTGATTTGTGCAGTACAGATTAGCAGGTGTACATCTGTGAACATGGTGGGTGCACACTCTCTGCATGTACATGCATAGTGGACACATGGGACGTGTGACATACCCTGTTGTACACATTGTTAACATCTCATAGTATCTTTCGATGGCCAGTATGCATTCTACTACAGATATGTACTAACATGGGTACACATGTGTGTATGACATGGGCTGACACTATGCTGTGGGTGATACTGTTAATATCGGTCAATGATTTTCAGTCTGGTAGTATACACAACCTCAACAGCATGACTATAACCAATCATTCGATGATGTCCTGACAAATGACACACAGTTGTAGGGAACTCAGTAACAGTTGGATCCTTCCGGTACTATACTATAACAGTAATCAGTGGTATTGACCGCCACGCATTCCTGGGACCACACCTGTTTGGCATATAGCCCTCTTAGGTACATGCAAACACAATAGGGATATGTCCATCCACATCTGGAAATGCATGCATTGGCCTACAATGCATTCCCTGGATGGGACACATATCCTACACAAGGGTATCATACAGACAGATACCTGTTGTCCGATACATGTTGTATAACAGTAAGCTGACTATGGCATAGTTATCCACATTTACTACACATACTATCCCGACAGTACCACATAGGTGGTAGCCCTCAACATGTATGTTGGGTACCAATGTGTACATACAGCCACATGTTATGTCATCTGTCCCTTGGTATCCACATATCCATAGGTATTGTGGAGTCCCTCGGTGCATCACATAAGACATTAGGGGCCTGAATGCATATCCACAAGGCTGTTGTACACCTATAATGACTGTCCATTATTGCCAGTCGTTGTTGTGTATGAACATGTCTGACATATACCCTCACTCACACTACTCTGTAGTAACTGTCATGGGTGTGTGTGGCACAGATGACCTTGGCCACAGATCACTACAGTGGCTGGCCTTGTCACATACATACATATGTGACCTACGATCTGAGAAGCAGCGGCACAATCTGTCTAAGGTAACAAATGTATTCATGTAGTATGTAGGCTTCACACCTATGTACTGATTGAGGTCACATGGTACACATATTTATTTGCCACGCAGATACCTGATGTGTGCAATGCACATACTGTTTTAATCATGATATGTCATACCATTGTAAAAGCAAAACCCACACCACATTGAACAACTGTGTCACACACACACACACACACACACACAGCAATTGTAGGATTCAAACTCCTACCTACCTATGTTATTCTACTAGTGAGATACATATTAACATGGTGCACTATATGCTTTACTGGATGGTTTTGCATCTCCTGCTATATTTGTAGGTTGCTGACATCATCAGACTTTCCAAAGAGGAATGTACCTCTTTTAATGTGTTTTCCCAGTCTCCAAAAAGGGCACTCCTCTCAAATGAAATCACACACATACATGCCCCCCCCCACCCACACTGTCAGCATTTGCAGGATTCAAACCCCTACCTAACTATATTAGGATACGAGAGAGATACGCATTAACATGGCACGCTATATGCTTTACTGGGTGGCTTTGCTTCTCCTGCTATAGTTGTAGGATGCTGACATCATCAGACTTTCCAAAGAGGAATGTACCTCTTTTAATGTGTTTTCCCAGTCTCCAAAAAGGGCACTCCTCTCAAAGGAAATCGCGCAAATACACCCCCCCCCACACACACACACGCAATCACACACTGTCAGCATTTGCAGAATTTAAACCCCTATCTAACTATGCTATGATACTAGAAAGATACGCAATTACACTGCATGCTATATGCTTTACTGGGGGGTTTCTTTTCTCCTGCTATATTTGTAGGATGCTGACATCATCAGACTGGACATGGTAATGTGTGTACACTTTGTTTTATGCAATTCCAGGAATGAGCCATGTGGGTCAGCAGGTGTCAACAGCTTGAACAGGACCCCATAATTCTTACCTTGTGTGATCTATCTGTGGACACATTGACATTCCTTCATATGTCAACACATATTTATGCACACATTGTTGGTTTTGTGGATATGACGTGTCTGGGATGTTGATAAAGGGCTATTCAAAGTCTATGTGGGACATGTGTAGCTCTGATCAGTGATGTATGTCCTGGGTAGCTGCCTTGAAAACAGTCTATCATGTTTGGGAACCATTATCTGCACATGAACATACCACAGTTGGCAGGGTTATGTGTTTGTCAGCTTCCAATAGCTCTGTTTATGACTTCAACCATGATGGACTCCATGGCCTTGCAGATCAGACTTCATAGGCTTACTGGACTATACTTCCCATGGTGTGTTGTGCACCAACACTTGTGGGGCGTGCCATATGTTGCTGTAACACATTCAATGGTTCCAGATCCTGTGGAGAGGGTGAGGCTCACCTGACTGTTCAGGTGCAGGGTCTGTTTGTTCTGTAGTTCAGCCATTCTACATGTGATATCTCCTGGTATGATGATAGGGACTATCGTCAGTGGGAGGTGGGTATGTATATATGGGCCTGTCTGACAGGATGTCGGCATTATCAGTCAGGTACAGTTGACCCTGACTCAGGACATATATGAGTGTACATTGCTATTTATGACATAGCTGAAGGAGGTGTCATGATTCAGTCTGGACTCCTTCTCAGCTACTCTTTACAAAACACCAACAAACCTGAGCACTAATCCCTGTTATACTCTTTTACACACTTAACACCCTACTGATCCTTTGTGATCAGGCTACAGAGTATGTCATCATAATATCCCGGCATGTCCAGGGGTCGGTTTCGTGTGTACTCTCCAGTCCAGCTGGTGAATATTGTGATTTTGACACAATGTCACATCTGCCTCATGTACACAGACAACCCTCTCCTCCTCCCAACAAACTCAGATATATGTGAGAGATGCACCTATATAGACATACAGGAGGCTGAGCTCTCTCGACCCATGACTGGCACAGTCTATCAGGTGGTGAAGGTAACCACACACACCACATATCAGTCTCACATAAACCTATAGTGGCAGCAATCAAGCCACATTATCACACATAAATATACTCGGAGGCTCTAAATAAACTCTGCCTAAGCAGCAGAGACCTCCAAAACAGACACACAAACAACTGCTACCCCACTACAATGCCCACATATCACATAGTTCACAATGTCAGTGTGCCACACAGTCACTGCCCTTTGGGCTAAACAACACACCTACTACACTTGTAGTAGGTGACACTTATTGTCAGACACACTGACGTCCCACTCACCAGGCCAAACAAGGGAATAGTCACTTTGAGCTGTCTGTTGAGTGCCAGGATCTGCCACATAACACATGCACTCAGGTCACTCCAAAGCAAGTACAGGACTGGCTCCATCATTGTCCATGCTGGTGCATAAACCTCAGACGCTCCTCCCTGGACCACATGACATGATACATAGAGGAACTCTCTGATCATGTAGCCCAGGCCAGTATGACCCTGACCTTGTCTAGCATGTTACACTTACCAAGAATGATGCCACAGTATACAGACAAACTTATCATGTTTAACAGTTGGCTAACATATTGGTGTCATTCAAAGGGGATCCAGTGTCTGTCAGCCTGGGGTGACATGCTCGACATGCCACGTAGCTTCACTATGGACAGCTGCACCTGTCACCCTTGGACTTTCAAATACTGGCTAAGGCTCTTGCTACCACCATAGTGCCTTTTTTAAACAGGGCTCAAAAGACAAACCTATGTCCATGGACATTACATAGTAAATGAAGCTAAGGGTAATGCTGCTCAACACCAGATGTGTTACCTTCAAATTGCGCCCACTCAGGATTCTCCTCAGTATGGAGAATAGTGATATCTGTGCACTAACAGACACCTGGTTCAGGCTCACAAATGCACACCAGCACTACCAGGGGATGTTTCATACCATGCTTTCTGACCACAAGACTCGGAACGGACAACACAAATAGGGGGAGTATCCATATACATCACAGATACACACACCTCCGGGTTAGTAGCACTGCAAGAAGCATCACAGACCATACATATGCAACTAACATTGTGCAAAACTGCCTTTCAGTTTGTTGCCTGCTACAGACCACCCTCCCAAACTCAGGAATCACACTCGGCTTTCCTGGGAACAATGGAGAATATGAAGGTCTCGCCAAACACCATTATATTGGGTGACTTCAAATACCCAAACATTGACTGGGGATACTACTCAAGCCCCCACACCCTCACCCAACAGTCGCTACTATTTGTAAACTCATATGCTATGGCACAACCGGTCACCACACCCACAAGAGGGGAAAACATATTGGACCTGATCATCACCAACATGGGGACTCTATGTTCCACACCAGCGATATACCCCTCATTGGTAAGGTCAGAACATACATTGATCTCACTGGACATCCATATCCCGTCCCCACACCCATCCTGGGTAATTTTGGTGAACTCTTCATAAGCCAATGTCTCACTTCACCAAAGCAAGGTGGTATCCTTCAGAGACCCTGGGACAGTGGTAAATACGGCTCATACTGCTGAATCCTTTACATACACATTCTATGGACACCTAGTGGACTGCATGGATTGTGCTATCCCAAATAACAACAGGACTCACTACTCCAATGGCAGGGGACCTGTCTGGTAGACCCCAGCCATTAATAAACTATACAATGACAGGAGGAAGCTATTACATGATAGAGCACAATCCCAGACAGGGAAGGCATCTGTGATCTGTACTAGCAGACAGCTGCGATCACTCATGAATTTATCTAAGGGCCGCTTCTAACGGACAATTGCACCAGACACATAGGACAATCACAAGGCCTTCTTCAGTTATATCAGGAACCTGGGTGGACACTCACTGATATGCTGTGAGTTACTGCATACTGACTAAACATACCCTGAACCCACTGACATTGCCAAAATCCTGGCAAACAGGTTCAGTGCAGATGTCTCCCCCCATCCCCCCTAAGGAGCAACTATCCATCCCAACAGAGTGTAACCGCCCTGGCATAACAAATTAACAAGTGAGTGCTGCCCTCCCCAAGCAGACAACACAGCATCAATGGGACCAGATGGTGTCCCGGCCTGCATCTTACATGAGCTTCATGACAGACGTAACCCTCACATTACGTCACTGTTCAATATCGGAGTTACTACAGGATATGTACCCAAGGAATGGCGTACAGCGACAGTGGTCCTGCTCCACAGAGTTGGTGCTACAATGGACCACAGACAATATCGCCCTATAAGCCTTACTAGCCTGTTCTGCAAAGCTATGGAGTGTCTTGTCATGGGATTCATACACATAGATATCGGGAACCTACAGACACTGTGTCCTACACATTTCTGCATTGTTGTGGGCAGATCTTTCCTCTTGAACCTGTTTGTATTCTTTAAACGGTTACCAGGTCCATTGACGTAGGGACGGTTGTCCACACAGCCTACCTGGACCTTGCAAAACCCTTCAACACAATACCCCACTCGGCCATTATGCATAGGCTCACCAGCATCGATATGGACACATATCTCACACAATGGATTGCTACCTGGATCAGGGATAGCACCCACATGGTCAGAATTGCAGGTGCCATGTCTGACTTATACACCAGTTACATGTGGCATCCCACAAGGCTCAGTCCTGGGACCTCTCTTGTTCAGTATATATTTGTCTGGGTACAGGCTAACACAGGGAGAATATGGCTGACCATATTCGCAGATGACTGCAAACTGGGTGCCATAATCAACTCTTCAGCTGGCACATGCATACTCAAACAGGGTCTCACAGAGATGGATGACTGGTGCCTGAGCCATGGCCTACAGCTAAATGCCATTAGTTGCATAGTCATCCCCTTTGGGAATAACAACATACCCACACGTTACCACATAGGTAGTAATCCATTACGTACAGTAGGAGTTGTTAGGGGTTTGGGGACATGACTTGTTCTTACTGCCACCTATGACAATCATGTTGCCAAAGTGGTTGGACAGAACTTCTATATAGCCCACCTTATCCTATATGGTTTCACATCTAGTTCAAGTGAGGTCATTGTACCCCTATACTTATCCCAACCATGCTTGGTTACAAGGCCACATTTGGGATGTACCTTACCCAACACCTGCAGCAAGTGTAATGGCCACAAAAGTTCCTCACCAAGCAGATCTAGGGACTCACACGGATGCCTTGCACAGTTCGGATACAGTAACTCCAGCTCTACTCACTCACTTACTGCCTACTTGGATATGATTTGTGCCTGTTGTTTATGGAAATACCCAACCCAGAATTACTGGACATGCTCCACCTCAGGATATCTGACTCCCTTGGAGCTACACACTCCAGGGACATATACCTCAGCACAGATGTTAATAGGACAAGCTGGAGGGACATATTCTTATCCCAGAGGCTCCACTCACTCCGGATTGTAATCCCGGTTTTGCATAGGCAGAGCCACCCACTGACAACCTACAGGAGACATCTTGACAACTGTATGGGTGATCATATGTTTACCCTGGGATATCTTCTGGGTCCCTGCTAGACAGAGGCACACTAGCCTAAACGTACATGGGCTATCTTGTGTGACCTACTATTCACAGGCAGAATGTAGTAATCTGACAGGGTTGCGAAAGTGAAACACACTCTGGCTAGGCTTATACATGCCCTAGGGCAGATAGCCTAGTATCGACCTCTGAACCTATGATAATGTTCGGGATGCACAATATTTATTGCTGATACTGTTTGCAGGTTTTTATCGTCTTTGCTTTCCCAGTTTCTATGAACAACTTAGGTATCTGCAGAACATATTTGATTATGACAGGGTTTCACTATATTATATATGTGTCTGTTGTCATATAACTGTGAGCACAAGGCAGATTGCTGGATAGTGAGAGGTTCTTGGGTTAACACATGCAACTGCCAGATATGTGTGGCCCACTACTGTACTCAGACATGGCCTAAGTGTGTGAGCATGCCCAGTTCAGGCTTTCCATGTTTTGTTGCCTGACATTTGTCTCATTTATTCAAGTGTGTGAGCATGCCCAGTGTGACCTTTCAGTATGTTGCTATCTGAGGTCCACTACATTTGTTGATGTGTGTGAATATGACCAATATTAACATTTATACTGTGTGTGCTGGAAGTCAGTTTCTATTCTTACTGCAGGACTCACCTTTGTCTCATAACTCGACAGGGATTATGCTGTGCCTGCAGGGTTTCCATGAGATACTTTGCATAGACTTATCAACATTTCTTCATACAGGCTGCCCACTGCAATGCTGTCATGGTTTAGTGATTCAGTACTATAACTATAGTGCACAGTATCCTGGATTCGAGGCCCATCACTGCTTTATATTTTCATACTGAGCAGACCAGACTGCTTAAGGGCCAGTAGAGCAAATATGAGCATGTTGGCTTTTGTTCACCTATGCCCTACTTAGACTAGGCTTGTCCGACATTGCTCAATATTCACCAACATTGCTGGACGTTGCCCAATATTACTCAAAATTGACCACAGTTGTGCTAGTTGGTGTGTGTGATTTTGTTTGCATATACTACATGGTGGTAAATGCTGTTTAGCACTGCTTCATATTGCTTAACACATGGCAATCATGCCTCAGGTGGTGCTGCAGGACTGCCTATGTCGGATGCACATACTACACTCCCTATACATGTTTGAAAGCAGGTAGTGTCAACTTAGGCATCCCTTTTACTATATGTGCGAGTCAGAGAGCGGTATCATTTCCAGAGTTCCTACTGAGCTAGTGTATGTGCTATGTGTTGCCTCTTTGCTAAGGCCAAAGCATACTAGGCACACCTCGTTCTGCCTACTGGGGCAGGCTCAGGTTATTCCTCCTCCGAGTCACGCTTTGCCTGTGATGGCCTTGGCAATGGTGGGGGGCTGTTTGGCCCAGGCCTATGCTGGTCCTGCTGCAGCTGTTTACGCAGGATCATATTATGTAGCATAGCACATACCATGACAATTTGGGTACATGTAGTTGGTGAGTACTGCAAGGCTCCACCAGATGTGTCCAGGCACCGGAACCATGACTTGAGCAGCCCAAACACATGCTCGATTACATTTCGTGTTTGTATGTGTGCCTCATTTTGGCATTCCTGTTCAGGTGTGTGATGTTTCTGATGGGTATCATCAGCCATGGCTCCAGTGCATAGCCAGCATCCCCCACGAGGTGACCATGTGGGATGTCCCTACTGGCAAATGTCTGGTACAGCTGTGTCAGATGCCAGATAAGGGAATCATGGTAGCTTCCAGGGCAGCCAGCACACACATTCAGTATTGTGCTCTGGGCATCACACATGACCTAGCAGTTGATGGAGGGGAAGCCCTTGCGGTTGAAGTAGACCCTACCCCGCTCGCCGGCTCGTGCTTTGATGCGTATGTGCGTGCAGTCTATTGCACCCACTACCTCAGTGTATTCTGCTATTTGCTGGAAGACACGCATATTGCTGGCCAATACCTCATGGGAATTGGGGAAATATACATGATCACCGACATGTGCTGACATGGCATCCAGGAACTGGTGCAGTACCCTGGATGCTGAAGCCTGTGATATCCCCATCATATCACCAGTTGGTCTCTGGAAGGTACCTGTTGCTAATATTCTTAGGCCAATACATACCTTGGTTTCCACTGGGATGGGTTCCCCTCTGTTGGTTCTGTGTGTGAGGTGTGGCCTGCACAGCTCAACAATTTGCTGCAAGAGGTCTCTGTCCACTCTATAGTGCTCCACTATCTCCAGCTCATGTAGCCCCTGATAGTTTACCCTGGGCCTGCACACTCTTCTCCGTCTCCTCACTGTGGGTTGTCCAGCAGCATTCGCATTGTCACCACCCTCAGCATGTTGCATATGTCGCCTTATAACAGCAATGGCAGCCCCTAACAATTCTTTGTCTCAGTAAAGCTTTTTTGGTTTTCACTTCTATTAGCTTACTGCAGTGTTGCAGTGTCTCTTGTGAGAAACTTAATGGACTGTTGTTTGCAGAGTTTTAAGTGCTGGGCTAGGCTGGACTAGTGTACTGCCTGTGTAATTGCTTAATTCTGATCGTTTTCACCTGCTAGCTCTGCTAGTACTCCCTGGTAGCTTCCTACTTTTTGTTGTGCTTCCTTTTTCCTTTCTGTTCCCTCAGGGGGCAGCGCCACACACACAAGCGCAAACACGCTCACAGCAGCTCACACGCACGCACACATGCTTACATGGACTAAAACTTGCTTATTCTTGTTAAAACGCGAGCACACCAGCGCAAATGTGCTTGCAACACTTTAAACAGCCTTATACATGCTTACTCCGACTTAAACGCATGCACTAACTCTTACACGTGCCACACTGTCTTACTCGGGTTTACAGGCACGCACACAGGGGCATACCCGCTCAGCAAGAAACTTTAGTGTTATCCACGGCATACACCTTCAATTTCTTGCCTTTACCTAGCCTACCTGTTGACACACCTCTTTCAATAATGTGTAAATGACAGCTGACACATGCCACTCTGCTCCAATGAGCTTCACTTCTTTCATACATACCCCACTCGTGATGTCACCTGACTTCTACTCTGTTACTCCCCTTATCCTACTCCTACACTACACTGACTGTGCTCATTTGCTATGTAAACTTGCGATTCACTATCCTAATCATCCTTTGCATAGGATTGCCTACTGATGCTTGGTTACATCTCTTAGACTGAGCTTCCCCCCTTAGCAACCTCTACTCGGTGGCCATGTTGTTTTCAGCCTGCCATTCACTTGCATTGTAAATTCATATTACCAATAAAATCCACATTTCTGGATCTTAATTATTGATTTTCTGCTTAAAAGGGTGCAGCGCATTTGCGCGGTGCTGCGCTACGCTTAAACCCCGGAGATCGGGATGAAAAAAAAAGTTATTTTATTTTTATTTTGCATCACTTAACATTACCAATGGCCATATTTTTGGCCATTGGCATGCTTCCTCCTGTCAATGCATCCTTTTTTTGGAGCTGTCACGGCTCCGTTTTGCTATTTGCAGAACTGTACTCAGTTGTCAACTGAGTACATTTCTGCAAATAACACTACTCCTACTCGGACAGGTTCGGGTTTCCTGGATCACAAAATTACCTCATTTGCATAGCTTTCACCTGCAATTGAGGTAATTTTCATATCCAAGCCCTGTCCGTGTAGGACTAGTTTTGAGAGCTCTGTTGCACGCCCCTACTGGCTGTTCCTGGATCGCTTGGCAGGCATGTTGGCTGCATGGAGTCTTACTCTACTCTTAGACTCCATGCAAGCCTTCGTGAATCCGGCCCTTTGTTTTAGTATTCAGGTGTTCTTTCCTCCTACATACATACACACACACACACACACACACACACACACACACACACACACACACACACACACACACACACACACACACACACACACACACACACACACACACACACACACACACACACACACACACACACACACCATGTGCAAGTCAAGCCTTTCTGACAGTGGCATACATGTAATAACTCATTCTCCAACAGAAAACATTTCTAGCAGGTTTACAAATTATTTTATTAAAATCAACCAAATTTACAGTTTCTACTGCGCAAAAAGTATTGTACAGCTTATGATACAGAATGAGAAGCACTGTAATTTAGACATCTGGTTGTTTGTGATTTTTTTTTTAAACAAAAAAAAATTATTGAATTATCCCTTATGACATAGAGAATCATACATTCATACAAATGAAAACAGACAATACTGACATATTTTCAGTTGCAAACATTATACATCACTTATAATCTATTGATTGTCAAACACTATATAGCTTCCAAAACTTTATTCTACATGTATTGTTCCCACAATTCCCATTTTTTCTGTGTAATTGGCCTGCTATTTCCTAAAGATCCCACTTCTAGTTCTTTTATCCTTGTTACTATATTCACTATTTCTAGTACAGTTGGTTTAGACTTTGATTCCCATGTTCTACTAATTGCTTTAAAATAAAAGCATTTTTTTCTTACACCAATTTGCTCACCTAGTACATCTGACAGAGTAGTCTACAGGGACATTTTAAAGTCTACCAACTCATTACACTCCCGAAAACATGTTCTTAATTATCTCTTTCTTCCCCATCACACCTCCAACATTTGCAATCTATCTGCGAAAAAAATAATTGAAGACTTCTTGGGCTATAAAAATACCTATGCAAACACTTATAAGCAAAAATCCTAAATCATCTAGACTTTCTTGTATATTTGGGAGCCACACATACATCCTCCCATTGTTTCTTTGTGAATTGATTATCTAATCTCTCTTCCCAATTCTTTCTAACCTCTCCTGATTGATTCCTATAGTCAATGTGCAATATTTTATATGCCCTCTGCCTCTCAACTGTACAGATTTTTGCAGAATGTCCAGATTTTTGGCTCATATATTTGGGCCATTCCTCATAAAATTTGTGGTTTTCTGACAAATCACTGTGATGATCTGGAGACTGAAGTAATTAAATAATGGTATACGATTGAGTTTCAGACTTCAAATCCTTTAGAAAATGTATGTTATAGCAAACCCTGTTACTTTAGCAACTTCTTAATCTGGCTTTTCCCGGTTAGGGGTTACTACAGTGGATCACCTGTCTGCTCATGATTGGCATTGGAGTTTTTACAGTGTCAAGTTGCTAGCCTGGTGCCCAACCTTCCACAGAAAGCACACACACATATGCCTAGGGCCAATATAGAGTGTCCAATCCACCTACAGCATGCCTTTAGGATGTAAGAGGAAAGCAGAGCACCCAGAGAAAACCCATGTGACCACAGGGAGGACATGCAGACTCCACACAGAAGGCACCCCAACCAAGGATCAAACCAGAGAACCTCTTGCTGTGAAGCAACAATGCTAACCGGTGCACTACCGTGGCCACCCCTGTTACTTTAGCAAATATCTAAGTTTATAAGAGCAATATTTAAAATATGTCCCTATTTTGGGCCTTTGTCCCTCCATTTTGTCAGGCTTTGTCCAGATTTCTTGCACTAAGAGTTTGAGAGATATGCCTAGTAATTATCCCTTTTTAACAGCAGTTTCTCTTATAGATTCTTAAAAATCTTTACCAGTGATAGTCTTTCACTTAGCATTCACCTATTTCTTTGCCTTTGCCTATACTCTATCAATCCTTTATAGGGAGAGCAATCTCTAGCATGTAATCTAAATGAATTCTTGGCTTCTTCCCAGCCTATTACCTTTCCCTGTCTAATTATTTGCTCTTAGTACCTTGGTTCATTTGCTACTTTTCTTCCAGTAAATTCCAGCTCCTTCATGCCTATTATCTGTTGAGATGCTTCCATGAGCTTATAAGGAAACCATGCCTCTGTCTAAGATGAAACACTCAGTGGGGCATAACTTGATACACTTACTCCCGGATTCATTAATCTTCCATTCGTGACTAGCGTAGTCCTGCATGGAAGCGCCCATTTAAGAGCAGGAAAGCAGTGCACCATGCATATTAATGAGGCACTCTGCCCGAGCTCCTAGGCTTACATGGAGCGTGTATGAGTGAGGGTGTGTGTCCAAGAGCAGAGTTCTCAGAATAACCATGCTCCTGCAATGTAAAACAGCAGAAGGTGTTAAGAAATTAGTGAGATTGCTCATAGGTGTCTGCATATCCCCACCAACAGTCTCCCATGTGTACAACAGCAACAGTACATATAGAGTAAAAGAAGAAACCCTTTTATTTATTTTTTAAAATCTGAGTACAGCTAACTGTAGGTGTGCATGAGTGCCCATTGCTTAGCTACGGTTATAGCAGCTTAAAATGCTGAAGAGGATAACAAGGGAGATATATGCAAATGAAGCAGTACAGCAATAGTGTAGTGGGCAGAGCATTCGCCTAACGAGCAGGCATTCCTGGTTTGACTTCCACTGCAGTACATTCCATTTTCCCTGCAAATCACTATGATGAATATTTTTTGTGGCATAACCTAATAAATAACATACATTTGTGAATTGCAGTACTGCATTTAATGCAGATGTGAGGTGTCAGTGTCATGATGTTGCAAAGTCCACAGATAATCACATGTGCCCCATAAAGTATCACAGATACAAATGAAAGGTAAACTGTATAATGAATAATAACTCCATACATTTTCCAAATCACCCACCTCCCCAAAAACCATTACACTTTTACTGTCTAAAATGTAGCACTAGTAAGCGGCAGTAAGAGGTAGTAAGCATATTTAAGCACTAGTAAGCGGGTTAAGCCCATTAGTGCGGGGTAAGCAATGTGCACACAGGTTAAGCAAGATCAAAGCTGTCTGTAAGCATATGTAACTGGAGGTTAGCATTGCATACCCTTGCGCAAACCCGCTTACAATTGTTTAAAAGTGCCTTAGTCACTCTGTATCCAACAGTTCTCGTCCTGCCCAGCAACAAAATAATTATCACTCCCAAGTTGCAAACCCTGGACCCTGCACACTCTAGGCAAAGTGATATACCACTAAGCCATGGCAGATACACATACATCTGATGTTATCGCAAACATATCATCCAGCACAATCATTCAACAGTGTAGGAAATGTATGTAATTACGTAGATGTATGTGTGTGTGTATGTACAAATATATATATACATATATATATATATATATATATATATATATACACATATATATATATATATATATATATATATATATATATATATATATATATATATATATATATATATATATATATATATATAAAAATATATATATATATACACACACACACACACACACACACACACACACACACACACACACACACACACACACATATAATATATATATATATATATATAGAGAGAGAAAGAGAGAGAGATCAAGAACGAACTTCATAACAACAAAGCATTAAAAATGAATGAAAAGGAGAACAGCAGCCCCTGTATTATTTAGCGCTGTCATCTTATGTAATATCAAGACCCCTTCAGACAGACATGTTACATTAATATGAACAACCATTTGTACATTGCTCAAATACAGTATTTAGAGCAGTTTGTGTAAATTACCAAAACAGTTCCTGTCCAATAATAATGTGAAAAGAGTAGTCTTGCAAAAAACTTAAGAAAATAATAAAAAAAATTTGCACGTCGAGGGGGCATGTGGGCTTGCTTCATGCTCAGAATGTCAAACCTGGGACGTCGGTTCTGTGGAACTGGGAGATGAGGCTGGGCAGGTGTGTGAGCAAACCGCTGCTTCTCAAACCCCTGGCAGGATGCTACAGTGGAAGAAACAGTGTAGACCAGCTAAGTCTAATCTTGACACAAAAACAGTCCGTCCCTGGCAGGACGAACCAAAAATTGTGAATCAATCCAATGTTTACACATGTCTCCAAAGATGAACAAGGCAAGGCTCATACGTGCATGGACTAAATGGATGAAGAGCCTGAAGAATCTTGGTTCGAGACAGTATACTTGATGAGTACCGAGAAGTGGAGAGAGGGCAGTGTGGGGAGGTGGGGTATGGCTGGGCTAGCAACCGGAGAATGGATGGTTGCTGTGTACTTGGAGCTCGAGAGGCAGGGGGAGGAACCATAGGTATGAAATAATGAAAGATATATACAAATGAAATAGCACAGCAATAGTGTAGTGGGCAGAGCATCCACCTAATGAATAGGCATTCCTGGTTCGAGTCCCACTGCAGCACAATCTATTTTACATGGCAAAGTACATTATAACCATTTTTTTGTTGGAAAACCCACTAAATAACATATTTATGAACTACAGTACGACAGGAAATGCACATGTGAAGTGTCAGTGTCATAATGAATAAGGCACTAGTAAGCAGGTTTAAGCACAAATAAGCAGTATTAGGCATATGTAAGCACTAGTAAGCATGTTTAAGTGCGTCTGCATGGAGATAAGCACTGCCTACACAGACTAAGCAATATGGAAGCTAACTGAGTAGAAGAAAGTGCAACCGGAAGTTAGCAGTGCTTAGCTCTGCACAAACACATGCACACCTGCTTACAACTGCTTTAAAGAGCCTTAATCACTCTGTATCCAACGACCTGTGTTCTGCCCAGCAACAAAATAAACAGCCTCTGCAAGGCTCAAACCCAGGACGCTGTACACTACAGTCGCAGCAGTTAACCACTACACCATCATACCAGGATATACGATTGAGGTGTCAACAAACAAATCCACACCATAGGAAAATCAAACTGAACATGTGAAATGAATCAATGTACAGTGTGATGTTATATACCCTGCTGCATAGCATAAATATGTGAACTGAAGTACTGCAGTAAGGCCTGATGTGAGGCATTATTGTAATAAAGTGTTGAAGTCCCCAAGACCCCATACAGTGTACGGACTCAGGAATCACCAGACACAGATATAACATGTAACAAATAATAAATCAATGTCAAAAGGAAAATATAATGCTAATTAAATATTAAGCTATGCTAAGCATTGCACAGGTCAGCCTACATGGTGTAAGCAATGTGTAGGCTGGCTAACTCAATCTGCCCAGTGGTATGCCCCTTTAAGCAATGCCAACATTAGGTAAGCAGGTGTGCCTATAGCTTAGCCTTTTCAAATCCATCCAATTGCAGGAAAGTGCAGGACATTGAGCATATTTGAACCCCAGAGATGCCAATAATTACCATACCTGGTTGCAGCTCCATGATGTAGGCAGAATGGCTGGAGTTGGGGAAGGCACTCGATTTAGAGCACAGTGCTGGGGCACCCAGGAGTCCAGATTCATAGTATGGCTCATGGTAAAACATCATGAGGAGAGACTACTGCAGGGCCAGTACCAGGGCTCTCAGTATAAAGTGGAGGCCTGGGACAGTCTCGCCCATGACCTCACCAGTGCCACTGGTATCCCCGGACTGGTGAGCAGGTCAGACATCACCATGCTGACCTGAAGTGGTGGAGGGGTGAGCTCTTAGACCAGAGGATCCAAGAAGCAAGGCAGATGGCCGATGTCCCAGCACTAAGTACCCATTCTATTACGTAGATAATGATTGCCTAGCTTGTGTATACTAAGGATAGATAATGGCTAAATATCAGTATATTTCTCTGACAGCTGCAGATGAGTGGGCTGCAAACCTCCAAGCTCATGCTGCTAGGCTGCAAAGGCCTCGTCGCGAGGTAGGTTAAGGTTAGTAATATTCCTGCACGCACTGTCATAACAAATAAATATAACAGTTCTGGAAAGTGTTGTACCAGTATAAAAATGTATTGTGTATGGGATGTACTGAATAAACCAGACAATACGGCAGAAAGACTGTCATATAGGTTGCATGGAAATAAAGGTGTAATATCTTGTGACTAAAACTATAACTACAGGAGTGCTTGTGTACATTGTGCTTTCATATGTTGCTGTAGTGTTGCATTCTATAAATAGCACTGTTGTATTAAGCAGTCTTTCCCACACTGTTGAATGCATTTAAAATGTGTAGGAAGTTCAGTATAACAGTGTTGGAAGTCCCAAGAGGTCAGTCATATAGAACAACTGAGGGAGACAGACAGAAAACAATGGAATCCTTTACACCAATTCCTTGATAGCACAGTGTACTGTGATGTCATCTGTAATATTTTTACCACACACAGCAGGGATTTGAATCCCAGGAGTGGTAGTAAGTTGCATGCATAATCATACCCCACAACTATATAGAGTTAGCGAGAATGTTCATATAGAAAGTTGTATGCATAATTAGACCCAACAACTGTACAGACTTTGCTAGAATGTTCAGATAGCATGCTGTAAGCATAATCATAACCATCAACTCTACGAACTGTGGCAGAATGTTCATGTAGGAAGGTGTATGCATAGTCATACCCCTCAATTGTTCTGATCTGTCCAGCATGTCCAGATAATGGGCCCAAATCTGCTGTCCGGTAACCTGTTCCCCTGACAAATAAGTGTGATGATCCAAGAAATGTAGGCAGCTTATACTGACATATAATGGATAGTCAGACCTGAGCATAAAAAGAGAATGTATATGGAAACAAACCTATCATTGTAGCATCTCACCCAAAGTGTATGACAGCTATTCCAAAATATGTCACATTAACACCTGCATCCTGTCAAGCCTTGACCAGAGTGTGTGTAATAGTGGACGGTTAGGTATGTGTATAACATCAACATGGAATCTGGGAGTATGTGTAGTATTTGTCAGGTAGTGTTAACAAAGATTTCTCGACAGCTATAACAGGTAAAAGGTATAGACTGTAGTTACAATACAGTTCACTGATATACTTGTCCACAAGCATGGAATCTGGGAATATGCGTAGTATCTGTATGGTTGTGTTAACAATGATTTTCCCCACAGCTATAACAGGTAAGAGGTGTAGACTGTAGTAACAACACAGTTCACTCATATACTTGTCTACAAGCATGGCATCTGGAGTATGTGTAGAATTTTCAGGTACTGTTAACAATGATTTTCTCAACAGCTATAACAGGTAAGAGGTGTAGACTATACGTAAGACAGTCCACGTGTATAGTAATCTACAAACATATCATTGTACAAAGTAAGGCCTTTGGGTAGTGTAATAATACATGTAAGGGACAGATCACTGTAGTGACTAAGAAAGTTGTGAAAACCACAGAGATATATTATTTGTTAACTGACCTCTCCCTCTCTCACCCCGACCATCTGTGCAACAATAACCCAATTACACACCTCAATGGGTACGTGTACACTCCATACTTTTGTTGGGACATATGTCCTATTGGTTTACAAATATTCACATTTGGTTTTATGCATGTGCCATGTTAAAATACCCCTATACTGGTGGCCTGCTACCATCAATGAAACCTGCATGCTGTTGTAATGGCCACTGTTGTCCCATATATGCATGTGTTCTGCTTGCACTGCAACTGTTGTAAATCTGGTGTCTTAGGTTAACGGGAATACCTATGCATGCTGTTATAACAAAACCTGAATGCTGTTGACTATTACTAACCCATATCATTCTTAAAACCGCCACACCATAGCTCGTATGGGAAGGCCAGTCTCAGCGGATCCACTTGTCCCACCTCAGCTGGCAATGGCACCAGGCACCAGCATATCTGGGGCCCAGCCTGGGACCTCCTCCTCTGCTGGCCCTGCCCCACCTTCGGGTGGAACCACCACAAGGGATGGGGCTTGGCCCTCCTGGGAGTGGGGGCGGAGAGGCACCTGTCCCCCACTGTCAGGTCCGGGCCATGGTGTGTAGGGAGCTCAACAGGGAGCTTTGAGACCGGCTGCCCCATCTTGAGGGCCACGTGGCGCAATAAGAGGGTGAGCCTGCCCCTTCTACCAAGCCCCAGCACAGCCACCCTTGGGGCCATGAAGGTGTAGTGGTGACTGCCAATGGGTGTGGACCTCAGTCCCACTGTTTCCATTTGGGGGCTCATGGGCTTGCGACTTCCAAACACCCCACCCCATCCAATGTGTTTACCCGCACATGTGTCATATACTGCCGCTGTATGCATCTTATTTGTCTTGTCTGTTAACCTACCCAACCTACCTCCCCAAATATACCTACTACCCCTCCCCAACATCCCACTCTCACCTGAAAAAAAAAGGCAATCTATTCCCACAAATAAATCTCGCCGCATACATAGCTATCCAGTTCACACACGTGTCCACTGGACTCATGTAATCTGGTCTAATTGCATCACAATGAATTATTGTTGTCCTAACCCCCACCCAGGGATTTGAGTGTCCAAATCTACCTCCACATTCATTGTATATGCAAAGCTGTTGCTATAGAAGAAATGGGCAGCTATGGACCTTCCCTACACCCTTCCTGCACATCCCTGGTGATTTTCACTACTGTCTTTCCCTCTTTTGTGCCCCTTTTTCATCACTTTCCTATCAACCCCTTTTTCTTTTCTTTTAAAGAAATTAGCGGTAGGGTAAGTGGGAGTAAGCACTTTTAAGAAGCAGTAAGTGGGTTTAAGCCGGTTTGCAAGGGGTAAGCATTGCCAACACAGGTTAAGCAATTTAGAAGCTAACTGAGTTTAAGAAACTGTGACCGGAAGTTAGCAGTCAAATATTTTTCAAATTTTTTTTTCAAATTTTTGTTTTTTCTAAATCCAAATCTAGGTT